>NW_027669256.1:0-41813 GCF_964194185.1 Rhinolophus hipposideros | reverse complement strand
ATTCCCCAAAATGGTTTTTAATGAGGTAACTATTTATTATAAGATAACAACTTAAACCCAAAGGGTTAAGTACTCTGTATATTCTGGCACTTGGTACATATACTGTCTCCATTGTGCTCTGTGTTATTATCTCTGGAGGTCGCTTTCAGACAAGCTTTTCTTTCTAGTCTTTCTGATGTCCACAAAGGCATATATGTGAAATATACCAGAGGGTTAACAACGTAGGGGTGAGGGTAGTATAACCCAAGAAGTGGCTAAAAAGATAAGGTGGTGAGCCTGAGGGGGTGTGTGGAAGACAGAAAGCGCAGAGCCCACGCCCAGCGCCTTGGTCACAGTGTTATATTATAAGCTACACGCCTGCGGAGCGGTTTCATTCAGTAGGATCACCCACCAGGCTCCCTCCTTCTCCCCCAGAGGCTGTTGTTCTAAATGACACCTCAGTCCTCAGGGTAATGAGGGCGTTACCCAAGGGCGGTGACAGGAAAGGCTTGAAAATATCTTGGTGGGATTTTTAAAAAATTCTAAACTCGTTTGCTATGTATGTCTCATGGCAATCCTCAAGAATCTTATTGGTTCAGCCATTGCAGAAGGCAGCAAGTGTTATCTGTGAAGCCGTCGATTTCACTGATAGCCCGTGTCCTCCCCTCCCTACTTTGAATTTCTTCTTAGTCTGGCATCCCCATAGAAACATATGTGCTTGTTTAGGATAATTTGAAACCTATCCTTGTGCATGGTAGGTCTGCCCTGACGCATTTTCAATGTTAAAATGCTGTTTAATGGGAAATTTATTTTACTATTTATTATGGCAACTTGAAAAAAATGCAAGTCATTCAGGAAAAATAACATTCAAAGCTTTGTGTCTTACAATCTTCACAGTGCTAATGAAAGACTGGCAGAGGCTAGAACCGATGTTCAGGCAAAGGAACAGCCGAAGGAGTTTCTCAGCACTGCTCTTAGGAGGGGAGTCCTTGAGCCACCATGTGTTGGAAGTTTGAATAGTGAGTTTCTCCTCAGTGGAAATCCTGCTCCAAGAGAAAATTTGGTGATTCCTAAGTCAACCGCACGGGCTTCAAATGACAGCATGGGGTATTACTGTCCCAAGGTTAGTTATATTAGCTTCTTTCCCTTGCGTTTCATATTTCTTTGTTTTTTATTTCTTTGATATAATATTGTTTTGTTTTGTCTTATATATTCATTGGGGTGATATTGGTTAGTGAAATCATATGGGTTTCAAGTGTACATTTCCATAATACATCATGTATATATTTCACTGTGTGTTCACCATCCGAGTCAGTTCTCCTTCCATCGCCATGTATTTGACCCCCTTTTCCCTCTTCTACCTCTCTCTCTCCCCCCTCACCCACTAAGTGTTGTCTGTGTCTATGAGTTTTTGTTTCTTTGTTTGTCGTTGATGAAATTTTGAGTTGTTTCATTGACTAATGCACACGAGGTAAAAGGCATAATTATGTGTGCTAATATACATAGAAAGGAGACAGAAATTTTACAATCTTTTTTTAAGTCCCTAGAGCTCTCATGTGTTAAGAGTTATTTATTATTATTTAATAAATGTAACTAAAGTGATACATTTAAAATGCTTGAAAATTTGCCTTTAAATTTTATTTCAGATGTTAAATATCATTGCCTAATATATGCTTTGAGATGCTTTGGATTCTTAATTGGTTTTAGTTGGAGATGATTCATAAAAATTTTAAAGTTTTGTGCATCCCAGTTTTTCTTCCCCTAAGCGTAAGTGAATGATGGCCGGCCAAACACCTAACCACAAATGGATGTTTATTATTAAATGAAACAGATATAATCCTTTTTATTAATTCGGCAAACTTATAATACTGAAGAAAGATTAGTCTCTGTTTTTACGGTTAAAGTTATCTTCTAACAAGAGAGTATATCGTTAATTTTTATTTTATTCGTAGCACTACCTATTTCAGTGTTTTAAAATGAGTTGCTTCACAGTTGTACATATTCTAAATAGGGACATTAAGCAAATAATTGAATTTTTAAAATGAAGTTCACTTATGTCTATATGTCTTGACAACATTTGGGTAATTGATGAGTAAGGTGGCAGTGCTAGGGAGTCTTTAAATCACAACTCGTTTTCTTCGTGTGACGTGGTTGTTAAAAATACTCATTCTTGAGTTCTTGACCAGCAGGAGTTCTGTTCGGTTCTGTTTCATAGTTTCCATCTCTTTGATAAAGTTCTCCTCCGGGTCATTAATTTTACTCCTGAAGTCATTGAACTGCCTTCTGAGTGTTGTTATATCTCAGTGACATTCTTCATGCTGTTACTTTGTTTTGTTTTACCCTCCAAAATGTTTATTCCATTTAAGCAACATGGAGAATACAGGAAGGAAAGCACAAATCATCTGCTCGGATCAATTGGTCTAATTTATATGCAGCATACAATATAGAAAATTAGTTTAAAACGGTTAGTAGAGGTCAAATTGAGGAGGGCTTTAAGTGAGTTTGATTTTTTTTTCTCTAGGCAGCAGTAGGCATAAAACGGATAATGAAATAATAATTCTTTCATGGGGGAGTATATAATATGTGGCAGAGAGTCTGTTATCTCCTTTGTATTTGAAAAATTAAGTGAAGTATAATGTATGTCGTTAGTTTCAGGTGAACAAGCTTTTCCTGGTTCGTGCTAATCTTTGGCCCTAGAAGTAAATACTGTATGTCTTTTGACTATTGACATATAGTATTTTATATAATATAGTATATAATATACTCAGCTTCTTGCTGGGGCTACAGCTGAAAATAGCTCAGCCCTGTTTCTCTTTGCCCATGACTCGACTGTGTTGAACTGGGTTATTTTAAGCTGAGGGCCAGATTGCTGATTGATAAGTGTTATATATGTGCCTGAAAGTCATCAAGAAGTGCTATTTTTTTGTTTGTTTGTTTTACTGTGCAGATACTAGTTCTGTGTGTCTTCCTTTTTTTTCAGTGAATGAGTATTATTATTTTTAACTCTTTTTTATTATTAGTTTCAGGTGTACAAAACAATGTAATAGTTACACATTTATAATTTGTATGCCTCACATAATGATGACCCCTCTCCCCTCATCAACGACCCCTCTGACATCACATACAGCCATTACATTTCCACTGCCTCTATCCCTCATGCTGTACTCTACTTCTTGTAAACATATATATACATACATGTATATGTGTGTGTGCATAACAATTGTAGTTAACATTAACATTCATTATTGTTCAGCTTCAGCTTCAGGTGTACAGTGCAGTTGTCAGGCATCTACATCATCTCTGAGGTGCTCTCCCTAATGAGACAAGTGTAATCAGATACCCTACAAAATCTTTACATTATTGATTACATTCACCAAATTGACTTTCATATCCCCATGGCAATCTTGGGGTTATCGATTGTGCTTTGTAATCCCCTCACCTTCCCCCTTATTCCCACCCCCCTCCCATCTAGCAACCTTCAGTTTTTCCTCTGTGTCTCTGAGACTGTTTCTGATTAGTTCACTCATTTATTGTTTTCTTTAGATTCCATATATAAGTGAGATCATAAGGTATTTGTCTTTCTCTGTCTGACTTATTTCACTTAACATAATGTTCTCTAGGTCCATCCATATTGTTGCAAATGGTAAGATTTCCTTCTTCTTTATGGCTGCGTAATACTCCATTGTATAAATGTACCACAGTTTCTTAATCCAGTCGTCTACCGATGGGCATTTTGATTGTTTCCATGTCTTGGCTATTGTTATAGAACTGCAATAAACATAGGGGTGCATACATTTTTTTGAATTAGAGTTTTGGATTTCTCCGGATCCATGCCTAGGAGTGGAATTGCTGGCTCATAAGGTAGTTCCAGTCTCAGATTTTTGAGATACCTCCATACTGTTTTCCATAGTGGCTGCACCAATCTGCAATCCCACCAACAGTGCACAAGGGTTCCCTTTTCTCCACATCCTCGCCAGCGCTTGTTGTTTGTTGATCTGTTGACGATAACCATTTTGACTGGGGTGAGGTGGTATCTCATTGTGGTTTTTATTTGCATTTCTCTGATGGTTAGTGAGGTTGAGCCTTTCTTCATATGTCTGTTTGCCATCTGTATGTCCTCTTTAGAAAAATGTCTCCTCATGTCCTCTGCCCATTTTTTAATTGGGTTGATTGTTTTTTGGAGCTGAGTTGCGTGAGTTTTTTAATAAAGTTTGGATATGTCAATGGCAGATATTTTCTCCCATTCAGTAGGACCCTTTTTTGTTTTAATGATGGTTTCTTTACTGTGAAAAAAATGTTTAGTTTGATGTAATCCCATATGTTTATTTTTTCTGTTACTTCCCTTGCCCAAGGGGATGTATCAGTAAAAATCTTACTCCGGGTAATATATGTAAAGTTGCTTCTTATATTTTCTTCTAGGAGTTTTATGGTATGAGATGTTACATTTAAGTTTTTAACCCATTTTCAATTTATTCTTGTATATGGTGTAAGGAGGTGGTCCAGCTTCATCTTTTTGCATGTGTCTGTCCAGGTTTACCAGCACCATTTATTGAAAAGACTGTCTTTACCTCACCGTAAATTCTTGCTTCCATTGTCGTAGATTAAATGGCCATATAGGCGTGGATTTATTTTTGTTCCGCTTGTGTGTTCACTGTTAACTTGTCTTCTAAGTCGCTGATTCGATTCTCTGACTCATCTAACCCACTGGTAATTCCTTGAAGCGTGTGCTTTATTTCACTTGTTATATTCTTTCGTTCTAACTGGTTGTTCATTATGATTTCTCTATCCTTCTTTATGTCGTCACTAAGCTCTTTAAACATTCTTATCATCAGTGTTCTGAACTCTGTCTCTGATAGGTTGGTTACCTCTATTTCATTTGGTTCCAATTCTGGAGGTTTCTTCTGTTCTTTTATTTGGGACATGTTTCTTTGTTTCCCCATTCTGGTTGACTCTCCGTGTTTGCTTCGATGTATTAGGTAGATCCCCTAGGATTCTCGGTCTTTGCTGGGTTATCTTATGTAGTGTGTGTCCTTTATATCTGACTTGCACCACTTCCCTATTCTCCTGTGCGTATGCTCCAAAGGTGACCCTGGTGTTGTGCATATTGTCCCGTGGAAAGTTGAACTTTCATTGCTTTTGGCTGGTCAGTAGGTGGGGTTATTCCTAGGCTGCCTAGTTGTGAGACTTAGCTCTGCCCTCGGTGGATGATCTGCTGCGTGAGGGTTGACCACTCCGATTAGACTTGGCCTCTATGGGCTCTTGTGCCTGTAGAGAATTCCCTCTGGGTGTGTCACTTGTAGGTCAAACCCAATAATACTCTGGTTGGGTCTGGAGTTGGTGTCAGGAGGTGTTGAATCTTGTGACTCTTGGGCTGGGCCCTGGGGTAGGGCAATTTCAGAACAAAGCCAATCACCAAGCACAACAGCAACAACAAAGTCAAAACCAAACACACTCACGTGTGAAAACAACCAATAACCCACACTCAACACAGGCAAAAATATCAAAGATACAAAACAAAACAAAACAAAACAAAAAACGCAGCGCCAGTCTTGGCTTAAGCCCACTAAGTAATCTCCAGGCCGTCCTCTGCTGTACCAGAGAGTCCTCTGTGTATTGTTCAGGCGGAGCCGGTCACCTGGTGCCCAGAGTGACCCTGGGATGGCAGTTGTAGATGAGTGGGGCTATCGGGTCTGGATGGTAGCTTCTACAAAGTCAGTGCAGTTTCTGCTCTTGCCTGCACATATGCGCACTGAGAATAACACAACCAGCCCTGTGCCCAGGTCTCCTGAGTCTTAGGTCACTTCTTCCGTGTGTGTGTGCGTGCGTGCATGTGTGCGTGTGTGGTGGGAGATTTCTGAGCTGCTGAAAGCCCAGAGCTGCGACTGCTGCCTACTGCTAACCCCTGGGCATGTCTCCAGAGTTGTAATTGCCCTGCCCTGGGCTGGTCAGAAAAGGTGGGGACTGGGGATGGAGGAGTCTTCTCTCTCTCAGCCCAGCAGTGTCACACACTTCCCAGCTTCTTCCCTGGGTCACAGTAGCTACAAACCGGGTCCTCCCAGATCCTGAGCACTATGGGTCCTCTGTAATCTGACACTACTCCTCAGATCAGAGGCCAGCGTGAGTCTCTGGAAGGGTGGGGGTAGGATTGGGAGAGTCAGGGGAGGGGCCCAGGTAGGTGTTTACTTCCTTTGTCCCACCTAGGGCCCAGCTGGGGGTCTCAGCTGAGGTGACTGCCTCAAACTCTGCATATGCTGCTCTCTGGGCAGGGAGATGAGCTGTGGGACACAGGGAAAGAGCCCACCTCCTGGCTCCTGTGGTCTCTGTTCTGTCCTGGGACCACCTGCACCTCCGCAGCCATGGATGCGGGCCACGTCTCCCTTCCCACTTCCCCTGCTCGCCCAGTTTGCCCACCTTCAAGTCATCCTCCTACAAGTCTCTTAGCTGTTCTGTGTGATGAGCAGAGAGCATGACTGCTGTTTTGAAATCTCGGTCACAGAGATCACAATCTTCCGTAACTTTGACTTGGTTTCTGGAGAAGTGTCATCTTCTCTCAGTGTTAACCATGTCACCTTGCTTCTTCATGCTGCTGAATGGCTTGTTCCTCTACAGGCACATTTGAAGTAGTGAATACTTTCTTATGTAGGTACATTTCGATTTGAACAATTAAACAGATATATAATCAGAGGTCTTTCTTTTGTTTTCAGTAGATGGTACAATAGTGTAGTTTCTGTTTTCTCCCAGAGGTGCTCCTTGAGTATGGGAGGTCCAGGGGCGGGGGCTTAGCTGTGGGTGTGGGAGTCCAAGCATGGGTGACCAGGGAGATGGGTGTTGCAACTGTATCCAGGTCTCCAGGGTCTCTGGTCACCACCACCACTCAGGTGGGGGAAGTGGGTGGTTGAGGGGAGCCTGTTCTTGCGCCCGCTGAGCTGCTACCTGGTTCCCTATGTCTACTGGTAGCACTGTGTGTGGTCGTGAGACTGGAGAATTGTTTCTGCTGCTGCTACTGGTCCCTGGTGGTGCCAGCACTGCTGCATCTGGAGAGGGGTGGGGGGATGCTGCTGCTGCCCCGCTTAGCCTCCCCTGGTCAGTGATGTGGGAGCTGCACCCCGTCCCCTCCACCGCCACTGCCTTTGCTGGGGCTTCAGGCTCAGCCTTGTCCCCCTGGAACTGCAGCTGTGGGCTGTCCCTGTGCTTTCCTCCATCCTGCCTCCCTTTCACATCCAGTGCACCCTCCTTCCCTTTTACAGATGCGTGGTCTTTTAAGGAATCGTAGTGTGCTGAGCAGAAGATCCTTTCTTGGGCTATAGATGCCCGATGAGTTGTAGATATCGTGGAGATAGAAAGGGGTCTCTCTTGACATGATGTTTACATCATTCCAAAGGATATCCATTTTGATCAATGCAGGGTGGTTTGTGGTTTTGATGGTGTTTTGTGGCCTTCTTAATGCAGAGAAACATAGCACAGGCCTGTGCTAAATGGGACTCCAACCTTGTGTTTTCATTTAGCTTCCCCTTAATAAATCATAGGAGAACAAAGCCAAGGATTTTCGGACAGCCCTTCGGCTAAATGGAGTCCAAGTCCTTCAAAGAGGTGAACCTGGAGGAAGGACTGGGTACAAAAAGAAAGTGAATGGCCAACGCTTCTGTAAATTCTTAAGCATGATGCACAATTAAAATGTTCTCAGTGGTTTCACCACAGAAATCAGAAGATGAAAGAGTGTAAAGGCAGAAGCAATGAGAGAGAATATGCTTGTGGACATTTTTCCTTTAATTATTTTTTGGTAGGAAAGAGGTGTTTAGTTTTCAGTATTTCCTCATAAATTGGAAAATTGTTTATGTTAAAGTCAATGCCCTCATTCCAAGGCCAACGTTGTTCCCTTGTGAGGCGTTGGGTTGCCCAATCATGCAAGGCTGAATAAGAGATGGAAAAGCCCCACTCTGTCAAGATCCAGAGATAAGTGTCCCAAATCACTAGGGAACACTGGAAGGACTGATGATGCAATTGTGATGATGTGAGGTTGGACACAAGTGTACTAGATGGTAAAGAGAAATCTGTTTTGTGTTTCCAATTTCGCTATACTTAACCCCCACCATGAATAATACCTGTGTTGGTTTATATTGGTCACCCAAATTTGATTCTGAGGAAAAGACAAGTCATTTTAAGGAAGAATTTCCTCAACTTGAGTTTGCTTTCTTTAACTCATGATTTTCTCCTTCAAGTTCCCTTTTCTGTGTTTAGAAATGTTTATGCTTTATAAATTGAGTGTGTTTGACTTCTGTTAATAGGACTTGTGATATTAATCTGTCTTTATTTTTCTTAATGACTTTAAAGCTAATACTTGAGTTAGAAAGCTACTATTTTGTTTCTCATGCTTTAACATTATTGAGCTACATGATAAAGTTTTACATATTCATTTTCTTTGAGTTGTACTCAGAAATTGATGGAATTTTCCGGAATATGAGGTAGTAGCTGGCATAGCACGCTAGCCTCAATAGGGAGACTTATCCCATTCCTGGCCCGCAGCTCCTTGGTTTGGTGACCTCAGGTGACCTATATAATCTCTGTGAGTCTTGGTTGCCTCTTATGCAAAATTAGGGACTTTCACTAAATAAGTGTCTTTCAGACCTGAAAAATATTCTTTTTATCAAAGAATAGTACCGTTCTTTGAGAAAATTTTTTTTGTTTAATGACTGTGTTTACCCAAAAATAAGACCTAGCCGGACAATCAGCTCTAATGTGTATTTTGGAATAAAAATTAATGTAAGATGCGTCACATCATGTCACATCATATCATATATCATACGCGGTCTTATATCATAGTAAAATAAGACCGGGTCTTAATTAATTTTTGTTCCAAAATGCATTAGAGCTGATTGTCTAGCTAGGTCTTATTTTCGGGGAAACACGGTATATAAAAACAGAGACCAAGGGTGGCCAGATGCCTCAGTTGGTTAGAGTGCAAGTTCTTAACAACAAGGTTGTGGGTTCGATTCCCACATGAGCCAGTGAACTGCGCCCTCCACCACTAGATTGAAAACAATGGCTTGCACTTGGAGATGAACCATGGTGGGCAGCCGGTTGGCCCAGTGGTTGGAGCACTGTGCTCATAACACCAAGGTTTACAGTTCGATTCCCACATAGACCCGTGGGAAGCAATGGGTTGAGCTTGGAATTGGGCTGCTGGTGGGGAGCCTGTTGGCTCAGTGGTTGGAGCGAGGTGCCCATAACACCAAGGTAACCGGTTCAAGTCCCACATTGGCAAGTGAGATGCACCATCCACAACTAGATTGAAAAAAAGAACAATTTGACATCCGGGAAAAGCAAACTGTTCCTCAGTAGTCCCCAATTAACACAAAACAAACCAAAGCAGAGATGTGTAGAGCTACCTAGCTAAAGGAGGGATGCAGACTCCTAAGCGGTGCTATCCCGTGGGTGTCCCCAGTGGAACCTGAGCTTTCTCTGAGACGTAGTCTAGTGAGAACTGCCAGTAATGAGAAAATCTTTCTAGTTGATATCCTTTGAATTAAAGTTTGCTGATACATTTTTTATGTATAATTTTCTCACCTTTGTATATATTTGATAAATGGAAAAGTATAAATAAGACTGCAGATATGTTGTCCTTATTAATGTTGGACTTCAAGCTACTTCCACCATCTGAACACACTCCTCACCTGGAAATAAACATACCGTGTTTCACCGAAAATAAGACATAGCTGGACCATCATCTCTAATGTGTCTTTTGGAGCAAAAATTAGTATAAGACCTGGTCTGATATTATTTTATATTACATAAGACCCATTCTTATATTATGTTAAAATAATACCGGGTCTTATATTAATTTTTGCTCCAAAGGTCGCATTAGAGCTGATGGTCCAGCTACATCTTATTTTCGGGGAAACACGATAGAAAGTGCTGAAGTAAATATTTAAGAAAAGAGCTGTTTTGGGGGAAAATAATAATAACGGTACATTGGTAGTTCCTTAATTCAAGTCGTGTAAAAATGTGATTTACATTTTATATTGTTGATTAACAATAACTTAAAACTGTTTCATGAAAGTCCTCTCCCTTCCTATGGTATTTAGTTATTGATTTTACACGGCCTGTCTGGTGATGTTGTTGTCACATTATTCACGTTATAAACCCTGTCTATCAAGCCATTCACAAAAAAAAGTGTTATGCAAATATTGGAAAACAAATTTGTCTTCCCCTGTCGGTGCCTGCCGACGAGACGAACAGTCCCTGAAGTGGGGAGTGAGGATTGAGAAAAAATAGAAGAGAGACAAAGATGGGATCGGGAGGGCAGGCAATTCTAAGTAGACTGCCGCAGTTCTAAGTAGACTGCTTCAGATCTAAGTAGGATGCCTGAGCTCAAGTTTATTTTTGCAGCTTATATACTCTGGGCATCAAAAAGTAACAGAACTGTCTGCAATCTAGTAGTTACAATAAAGGTAATACACAAGGGCCTGTTTTTTGGCCAGCTCCACACTTCCTGACCTTGTCTAGTTCTGTGTTCTCAAAGTAGCAAGTTTTGCCTTGCTGGGAGCACAAACCACTCAAGGAAGTCAAAGGTTCAACATTTCACAAAACAACACCTGCTAGCACTTCAGCACGGTTTCCCACAGGTCCCCCTTTTTTGTATATATATATATATATATATATATATATATATATATATATATATATATATATATATATATATATAATTAACACATGTGTTGCGCCTGGCTTAGGTGGTTGGTACAGATATGTCCATTTACCCGTCATAGGAGACCATCCCTCTAGTGAACGGTTCCTGTCTTAGGTTATGTACATTCTTACCAAATCCTTACCCGTCTTTGGCTGCCGACCCATTGTAGGGGCTTTATACACGGGTGTCAGTGACACGTTGAACCTGGGCAGATAATCTCATCTCATGAACCTTTGTTTGGAGATCGATGAAGCCCTTGAGTATTATCTTTCTGAGCAACGGAGTAAAACACATGAATAGAAGAACACCAACAAAGATTATTACAAAAGGCAGTAGCAAATGGAACAGAGCTAGAAAGGAGGGGAATTCTCCTCTGAGGTCCGAGTACCAAGGACCTGAAATGTTAACAGGTACCATAATGAAAGATGGTCAGTGGAGAACTACAGCTCTACTTTTGTCATTTGACCAATTGATGCTATTACTTAGGTTACACTGTATACAAGATACATTAAACTGGACCCCGTCAATAGGGGTGATGTTAGAATTTCCAATCATAAGCACATATGGAGCCTTGACACAAGCAGTGGTATTGCCTTCTACCTTGCCTCGACCCTCGTCCATACTCATAGTCACTGTATCCATTGCTCCCACTAGTTTCCAAATATGTCTTGGGGGCCGGGAGGTATACTGTCTCCAAAGGATGGATCTGCTGTTTTTTCTGTTCTCCTCACCGCAAGGACCATGGGCTTGTGGTGGAGGTGGGGATTTTATCCCTGATGTTTTTCCATCCTGCTGGCTGATGGAATGTGACACTCTGTCCTTGGTTGTCTCCGTGAATTGTCTGGCTGCCCACACGGAAACATCCGGTAACGTTGACAGTCTTTGCGAAGCATATGAGGAGTCCTATGCCTAAGCCGGTATGATTGAATCCAACAGCTTGTAGGACGGCAGGAGCAAATGGATGTCCTAATAGCCTAGTGTCATTTGTCCCACCAATGACTTCAGGCCCGTTCCACACAGTGGGGTGTAGCATGGGAGGGTCAGGAACATATGCCCAGTATGTCTCACCCTGAGGCATCTGCGCAACCAACAGGATCTCGAAGAGGCTCATCAGCAAGCCGCACCAACCTCTCAGGCAGCCACCGCGCACCTCCATTGCCCTGTGAATAAACACAAACATGCCCTCGTCCCCAAATTAGGATTGGGTCTGGCCCATGCCACTGGTTAGTAACTGGATCCCGCCATCTCACTTGGGCATAATCTTGTTCAGTGTTAGGATGCCAGAAACGATCTGCGGCAGATCTGCCACGCGCATCCAGGTTTAAAAATTTAGAACAAAGAGTGTGATTAAGGATTGTATGTGGGGAGATGGGGTAGACTCTAACGCTGCTGCCACACATTCTTGACATAGAGTAGGGCTTTAGCCATACCTTGGGGCAGCACCAGCCATTGATATCTCTTCATAGGTTCTTGTAAGTTAGTTGAAGCAAACCTTTTACAGTCCTTGGGGCACAATGGTATGGTATAAAAACAATCCTTTAAAGCCAGGATTCTCTTATATGTGTTTTGGGGTATAGCAGAAGGATTAGGCAATCCTGGTTGTAAAGCCCCCATGAGCTCCATAGTCTCATTTATTTTTCTCAAATCTTGTGACAACCTCCATTTACCTGATTTTTTCTTAATTACAAATATTGGAGATTTCCATGGAGAGTTAGAAAGTGCTGTATGTCCCTTATCGAGTTGCTCCTATTCCAGCAACCTTGCAGCCTGTATCTTTTCTGATGCTAGGGGCCACTGTTCTACCCAAACAGGTGCGTCGCTTTTCCAAGTGATAGCATCTGCATGGGGTACAGGAGGAGTAGTGACCCCCGTTAAAAATATCCCCAGCCAGCTCTCTGTGGTAAGGGCGAGGGAAAGATAGGCTCTTTTCTCCCTTGTCCAGAGGGACCTGAGCCATCTCTAGGCAGGAGTCCCTGATGGAACATCATCTTAGTGACCTGTTGATTAGGGCTGTACAGGTAAACTCCCATCTGACTCATGACATCTCTGCCCCATAGATTGACAGGCAATCCTGCCACTATGTATGGTTGAAAGGATCCTTCATGTCCCTCTTGATCTTTCCACAACAATATATCACTGCTCAGTTCTGGTGATTGAGATTGTCCTATGCCTTGTAACTGGGTTACTGTTTGCTGCTTTGGCCAGTGGCTAGGCCACTGATCTGCAGTTAAAACAGAGACATCGGCCCTGTGTCTAAAAGGCCCATGAAGGAACGGCCGTTAATGGATAGTGGTAATTCTGGCCTGGTGGTGAATGGCCTGGACCCAATAAGCATCTGATGAACCAAGGCCCGCGTCGCCTCGGGATTTATGGCCTGCTGTTTTACCCGGTTTGACATGTGGAATTAACAATGATTGTGCTATGCGTGGGCCCTTATCGATCACTGAAGTGCCTCCAGGCGAATGTGTCGTAATCTTGATCTCTCCTGTATAATCCATATCCACAACTCCCGGAGCAACCAATATCCCTTTCATGGTAATACTACTCCTTCCTAGGATTAGTCCCACAGTTTGTGGAGGCAGAGGCCCAAAGACCCCTGTAGGAATAGCTCGCATTCCCATCTCAGGTGTTAGTATTGTGTAGGCGGCGCTACTGAGGTCCAATCCTGCGCTGCCTGGGGTTGCTGGGAAGAGTTCCTGAATGGATTTCCCTGGTGGGGGACCAACTGCGGCAGCGCCCCATAGCATTGTTGCGGGGCCTGGGGCTGGCCCCTCTTCCTGTTTCCTGGAAGAAGAGGATTACCGGAGGCATCCCTCTTAGATTTACATGCATTGGCCCAGTGTTTACCTCTCTTACATTTTGGGCATAATCCAGGTTGTTTTGGGCCCTCCTTCCTTTGAGGCTGACCTTGTTTATTAGGGAAGTTTTTGATCATATGGCCCGGCTGTCCACACCCAAAACAGATGCCCTGTCCCTTTATTTTCTTTTGTTGTTGTTGTTGGAATAACATTTCTCTAACAGTCTTTCCTTGCAAAGCAGCGGCCATTGCAAGACCCTGTGTATAAGAAGGTCCTATTTTTGAGCACAACCAGACATAATCTGACAAGTCACTCTTATTTTTGTAAGGTCATAATGCAGCCTGGCATGCAGAATTAGCATTCTCAAAAGCGAGCTATTTAACTAACAGCATGCTGGCATCTGAGTCTCCCAGAATTCTTCCAGCCGCCTGCATTAATCGCGAAAGGAAGTCTTGGAAAGTCTCATCAGGCCCCTGGATAATTTTAGAGAGGTCCTCAGAACGTTTTCCAGGCATAGGAAAATTTTTGCATGCACGCCTGGCGGCAGCACTTGTTTGTGCATAAGCAGCCGGGTCAAAATTTAATTGTGTTTGCAAGTCTCTATAAGGTCCTTCACCTGCCAACATATCAAAGGAGATAGGAATGTTTTGTGTCTGATTTATCTCTGCAGTACTCTGACAGAATTCTGCAAAGTCAGACTGCCATAAGATATAGTCCCCTCCTGATAAGCAAGCCCTAGCAAGTTGCTTCCAATCACTAGGCGGCAGGGCTTCTGTAGCTAGTGATTCTAGCAGGGCCTGGGTGAACGGGGCATTAGGACCATATTGAGAACATGCCATTTTTAATTCTTTTAAACTTTTGAATGCAAAAGGCACATGGTCTCGGACAGGATTTCCTTGTGCGTCCTGTCTTTCTATCACTGGAAATGCCAACCCAGAATCTCCAGTATCTTCCCCTAACTTGCAGGCGGTTTGCAAAACCTTACGCAGAGGAGAATCACGAGGGCAAGTCTGTTCTGCCTGCCTCGATTGTACCATCTGCACCTGCACAGAGAGGGAGGCAATTGCTGACTGCAATCCATCAATCTCTGCCTGGAGAGGATTCAGATGTCCTGTCTTAGCACCTGTTTCTGTCTGAACCACCCCATTATAATCTTCAGGGTCATGATATCGAGGACCGGCTTCCTCTAGGCCTTCCTCATCTAGGCCCTCCTCACCTTGGGGGTCCAGTCCGTTTAGCACACTTTTAACATTTGAGTAAAAGACATTCTGCTTTTACCCTGTCCCATGATTTTTTACTCCCGACTGTGGTATCTCACCGCACCCCTTACCTTATGTGACGCGTCTCAGCTCCTTGCGGTGTCCTTCACTTTATCCCCAGTATTCAGGTCCCTGTTCGGGCGCCACTTGTCGGTGCCTGCCGACGAGACTAACAGTCCCTGAAGTAGGGAGTGAGGGTTGAGAAAAAAGAAGAGAGACAAAGATGGAATGGGGGGGAGGGGAGGAGGGGGGGCAGGCAATTCTAAGTAGACTGATGCAGTTCTAAGTAGAATGCCTCAGTTCTAAGTAGAATGACTCACCCCAAGTTTATTTTTGCAGCTTATATACTCTGGGCCTCAAAAAACTAACAGAACTGTCTGCAATCTAATAGTTACAATGTTGGGATACACAAGGGCTTGTTTTTTGGCCAGCTCCACACTTCCTGACCTTGTCTGGTTCTGTGTTCTCAGAGTAGCAAGTTTTGCCTTGCTGGGAGCACAAACCACTCAAGGAAGTCAAAGGTTCAACATTTCACAAAATGACATCTGCTAGCAATTCAGCACGGTTTCCCACATTAGTGTATTCAAAGCTTTATGCAGTCATCATCACAGTCAGTTTTACAACATTTTCATCACCCTGGAAAGTATCTGTGTACTGTTAGCCTTCACCGTGTGCCCGTCTGCCCTTCCCACTCTTCCTAGCCCTAGGGAACCACTAGTGAACTCTCTGCTCCATATTGTGGTTTTGATGTATTTTCTGATGACTAATGATGCTGAGCAATCTTTTCACATGCTTATTGTCCATTTGTATAACTTCTTTGAAGAACTGATTATTCAATTCCATTGCCCATTAAAATTGGTTTGTCTTTGTCTTGTTGAATTGTAAGAATTCTTTATATATCCTAGATACAAATCGCTTATCAGATATAGGATTTTCAAATATTTCTCCCTTTCATTAGCTTGCCTTTTTAGTTTTTCAATGGTGTCCTTTAAAGCATAGAGTTTTTTTTTATTTTAATGAAGTACAGTAATCTACTTTTGTTTGGTACTGTCATATCTAAGACACAATTGCCAACTCCAGTCATGAAGACATGAAGCTTCTTCAAAGCTTTTATAGTTTTCGCTTTTACCTTTTGAAATAATTTTATATATGGTATGATATAGAGGTTTAATTTTTCTTTTGCATGTGGATATCCACTAGACCCAGTATCGTTAGTTCAAAAGACTGTTCATGCCCAACTGGATTTTTCGGCACCCTTGTCAAAAATCACTTGACTGTATATATGAGGGTTAATTTTTGGATCATCTTTTCCAATTTATTGATCTATAGATCTGTCCGTACACCATTACCAAATCAAATGTTATGAGAACGCTTCCCCAGTCATCTTGCATATTACCAGATGCCTTATGGAATAATAAAATGTCAATGTAGGGGAATATCTTTAATTCCACTTCTGTGGAGATGTTTTGCTTCTGGATGGAGCCTGTGGCCCGCAGACCTTGGTGACCTTATGACATGATGGGATATTAGGCTTACAAAGTCGACTCATTCCTTTTGTTTTCTTCATTCAAAACATTAATCTTTAACCCAGTGCCTCCCTTTCACTCCCATTTCCATCAAATGTCGGTAATAGGATCTGATACTTGGTGGACAACTTTCTTCATTTTGTCTATCTCCTAATCCATAGCCTCTTCCATAGATTTCACTGTCTAGGAAGGAGAAGATGAAACCTGGACCATCTGCTTTCCTCTTTAGAAATCTCTCTAATCCATCATCTTGCAATTGAAAAGTAGATTCTGTTTGACCCGGTTCTTTTCTGAAACACTGGTGCCAATCTTGTTCTTGGCATAGATCCTACATTCTCAGAAACACATTGAGATGCATAGTTGTACCTTTAGCTTCATATATAATTAATGGAATAAATATTTCATCCCATCCAAAGAAAACATTTCAAGAGTACAGCTGTTAAAATTCAGGAAGTAATTAATCAATCAGAAACAAGTAAAAGATTTGTTTGGGGCAGACAGCAGGAAGACCTACACCTGAACACCCGGCTCGCATTGTGGCCCGAGCCTCCCCACAACACGGGGCTGGATTCCAAGGTTCAGATCCTCAGAGACATAACCAACAGGAGTTGTGTTGCCCTTTGTGAAGGAGTCTTGGAATTCACACGGAATGTCTTTCAACATATTCTGTTCATTAGGAGCCAGTCACTAATGTTGACCCATATTCTAGTGGTTTTATGCAATGAATATTTCAAAATTTACGGACACATTTAAAAACCACCTTGATCTGTCCACTGGCCACAATTCTTTACATTAACCCCACATGGAAAATACACTCATCCCTACACAATACTCGCCACAAGTCTCAATTTAATGGCATCAGGCTCAGGTTCGAAACTAAGATTTTACCATCTTAGTCTGGTGCAAATGGGGATGAAGGGCCTGGGTTTTGGTTTCTAGGATAAAGCCCCTTGAGGACAATTCCTTTCAATATGAAAACATGAGAAAGGAAGAGACAAGTTATCTACCACCCACACACCCAACATTCTGCTCGACTGCTGAAGTTTCCCCTGCAGAAATAGAAAGTGGAAGGCACGTTAGTCCATAGCAATTCTGAAATACAGCCTGATGTGTGCTGTCCGTTCTTTGATTAGGACTTAGTCCTAATCACGCCAATGCTTCTCCATGGCCCTTTTCTGTCCCCTGTGAGCTCTTTGTTCTGTCCTTTTCATAAGAAATGACCTGTGCTTGCAGCTCATCCCTCAGCGTCATTCCTCCACCCAAATGTCTAAGACCCACAGGCCTCCTCTATTTTTCACTCTCTTGGTTTTTATTAGTCCAAGGTAACAAGGTGGTTTTTTGCTACTTGATTATCCTAAAAACTTGGAGTTGCGTGAGAGTTTATTGGGGTTCGTGCCATTAGAAAAGCCACCGTCATACATCGTTTTGAGATAAGCTCTTGGGCTTCCTGTAGCTGTTGTAGGACCATGCCTTTAAAATTCTTTTCCTCTGAAAAGCCTTCCAGGAATTTAAGGCCCCACTTTAACTCTTTCGAAGTCTTGAGGAAGGCTTTACAGTCTTGTCCTCATCCGTAGATCATGTCTTCCTGGGAGCACAGCGAATTTGATCTTCACTCAGAAGCCATTTCTTCATTTTAGCATGATTTGACAACAGGGCATGTGGGAGATGCTGTAAATGGGAAACACATTTGAACACAATAAGTCCTGGTTCCTTTACAGTTCACAGTCTTTCGTTAGCTCATGTATCTCATGGATTTTACTTGGTTACTTCACAGCAAGAGTCCCCTTTTATCCAGATTTCAGACTCATTTTCTTCACTAGCTGAGAAGTCTTTGTGGCCAGCCTCTTTAGGGGCCCGCAAGCCCCCAATAACCGTCTCTTGGAGGCTCTTGTGGGTGTCGTTCTCATTCTTCTCCACATCCTTTCGGGTTCCACCTACCTCCTGGTGGAAAGGCACTCCTACAGGTTTTAGATTGCTTTTCTTTGTGGCCTCACACCATTTTGAATATCAGTATCAATGCAGTTGTTCATTGCTGCTCAAGAAACCAACTCAAAAGCTAGTGGCTCAAAACAGCATCTGTTTTGTTCACCAGTAATGCAGTTGAGTGAAGCTCAGTGAGACTAGCTCATTTCTGTTCCACTTGGCATCAGCTGCGTTGCCATGAAGCTGCGAATGAGAATCATCTAAAGGCTGTTACACACACGTGTAGCAGTTGAAGCGGGGTTTTGGCCGGGACGCCCACTGGGGCTGTCTCAGCGCGAACATCTGTAGGAGGCCTCACTGTGTGTCCTGGGCTTCTTCATCTGCACAACATGCTGGCTGGGTTCTCAGGGCGAGCTTCCCGAGAGAAAGTCAGATGGAAGCTGTATCACATTTTCTGCCGCAGGCATAGCATTCTCACAGCAGTTCTGCCCTATTCCATGCACTAGAATCCAGTTACTTTTTAAGGCAAGCACATATTAAAAGGGAGGGAATTTCATGGAGAAATGTCAAGAATTTGTAGCCATGTTTTAAAAACACTACATCCATCCACTCTCCTCATCTTACCAAATAAGCATTGTATCTACAGGAAAGTAGTTCTACCCAACTCAGTATCACTGAAATCCCAGCAGATTTGTTGTTGTTATTATTGCTGTTTAGGATGTTCTTGTATATTGTGGAAAGAGAGGATTACAAGATAGCATTATCGAATTAAGACACTTTTTTGTTGTTGAAAAAAATGTAGCGATCATCTCACTAAACATTCACAGTGTGAGATGTAATTTCTCCTTAACCTTGGGAATCATTTCTTCTTGAAAGCAATTCAAATTACCATGAAACATTTGTAGCTGACGGAGGCCTAACTATCTCAAGATGAGTTACTTGTAACTCCCTACAACTTCGTAAGAAATTATCGAGAGTTAAAATGGGGAACAGGTGAGAGACTATCAACTCAGAGGTGACTTACAGTCATTTTATAGAAGAAAAACTTGAACCAATCATTCAGGAAATCGTAGAAAATCAAGTACAGATGTTGTGTGGCAAAGTCGATGACAATAAAGGATACATTTTTGAGTCTCCTGGTGCTTTTCTCTTTGTTCTTCATTCTGAGTAATTCAAGTTTCCACATTCTAAGGATCTACTACAGTATCGATGACGTTTTATGGCAACTGAGTTTATTTCACAAATTGATACTGGTTTGGGGTTAGACTCTTCTCAGTCAACTTCCTTCGTAACCAAATCATACTATCTTACTCATTCACAATGATGCTCTCAAAGCAAAACTGGAAACTGCATCTTCAGAATGTCTCCATCTGTGGGGTGGCCAGTTGGCTCCATGGTTAGAGCATCGTGCTGGTTCCAATCCTTGCTAACCAAGGTTGCTGGTTCGATTCCCACATGGTCCAGTTAGCTACACCCTCCACAACTAGGTTGAAAACAATGGCTAGAGCTTGGAGCTGAGCCCCCAGTGAGCGGCCGGCCAGTTGGTTCAGTGGTTAGAGCGCAGTGCTCATAACACCAAGGTTGCCTGTTCGATTCCTGCATGGGTCTGTGAACTGTACCCTCCATAACTAGTAGATTGAAGAGAACAATTTGACTTGGAGCTGAGCTGCGCATCCCACAACTAGATTGGAAACTGTTACTTGACAGGGAGCTGATGGGTCCTGGAAAAAACACTGTTCCCCAATTATAAAAAAAAAAATTTGTTTTAAAAAGTTTTTTTATAAAAAGATATTTATGTTTTGTTGAAGAAAATCAATCTTAAACAGGAGTTATTATCTATGAAAGGAGTACAAAAGTCATGTGAAAAAGTAGAGAATAAAAAGAGTGGAGATAAAAATTATTAAACCTCAAAATTCATATAGTCACGAATGTGGTAGAAAAGAGTGAAGCAGACCACAGTAAATTCTGGGATATTGAAGATTGAGCAAGACAGGATGTAGTAGAAAAATTTTTTCAAATCTATTTTTGCAGGTTAATTCATTGATTTTTAACACGCCTTAATTCATTTTGCTGCAAATTACGTTTTCGATATGCATAGTGTATGTGATTCTTCTACTCCCCTTCATGGCAGTTGTTTTTATTTTATTTTTTTTACATTTCTGGAACTAAGGTGGTATTTGCTTCTCCTTTTAAATATTTCAGTTCCCATCATTATTGTCACTAAGTTGATCTTTGAGATTTGTTCTTTCTGCAAAATCGTTTGATTTGTAAGACCAATTGATATAAAACGAGACTATTAGGAAATAAGGAAAATAAAATGCACCATATTCTTAGATTATTAAGTCATATTGTTCAATTTTTAAAATTTAATATTGATTCTCTTATTGGAATAGTCAAATGAGATGATTCAAAGTATTTTCATGATTCAGATTTATTTCATTCTGTATTGATGACAAATATTTTAAACATCAGCTTTTTTTACATTTAAATTGCCCTCCAAATCATTGACTTATACTAAAGAATACAAATAGACTGTAATTATTCAGTTTATAATTATTTTTAAAATGTATCCTTTCTGTTGGCTTTAGGAACCAGCAGCATCTCAAAAAAACCTACACCCGTTAAATGTCCATGATGGCGCTTCCGTAAGTGACATGGAACTCAGAATTAAACGTCTGGAATCTGAACTCTCCAAAGTGGAAACTTCTCGTAAAATAGAATTCGAAGAATGTAAACACCTCTACCTAGAGGAATTAAAACTTAGAACAGCAGCGGAAAACAAACTAAACAAGTAAGTGTAAACAAAGTCAGAGAAAATCAATCGAGCTCATTAATTTGCCTCTAAAGTATAATTTTTTTTTATAATATAGTCCAATTTATTGATAATTTCTTTGATAATAAATGGGTTTTTTTTTACTAATTTTATTGGGGTGACAATTGTTAGTAAATTTACATAGATTTCAGGTGTACAATTCTGTATTACATCGTCTATAAATCCCATTGTGTGTTCACCACCCAGAGTCAGTTCTCCTTCCATCACCATATGTTTGATCCCCTTTACCCTCATCACCCACCCCCCACCCCCTTACCCTCTGGTAACCACTAAATTATTGTCTGTGTCTATGAGTTTTTGTTTCTCATTTGTTTGTCTTGTTCTTTTTGGTTTATATACCACATATCAGTGAAATCATAGGGTTCTCTGCTTTTTCTGTCTGACTTATTTCACTTAGCATTATTCTCTCGAGATCCATCCATGTTGTCACAAATGCTCCTATATCATCTTTCCTTAACGCCGAATAGTATTCCATTGTGTATATGTACCACAACTTCTTTATCCATTCATCTATCGAAGTATAATTTTTATCCAGGCAGATTCCCGAGATTGATAGGAAATGAAAGCTTACTAAATAGTATAATTTTGGAAAATGATGTTAGTGAATAAATTACTTTTAAAATGTTAGTTAGTTCAGGACATTTGCATCTCTCTCCATTTTTGGTTTACATGATTGTATTTTTCCTTCTCACGGTTTTCATAGAGTTAATCTGATCTACCAGTCTTTAAGCAAAGTGTTTTTGAAGCTTTATGATTTAGACAACACTATTTATTATAAAATTGTTTGTCAGAATTCCCCAAAATGGTTTTTAATGAGGTAACTATTTATTATAAGATAACAACTTAAACCCAAAGGGTTAAGTACTCTGTATATTCTGGCACTTGGTACATATACTGTCTCCATTGTGCTCTGTGTTATTATCTCTGGAGGTCGCTTTCAGACAAGCTCTTCTTTCTAGTCTTTCTGATGTCCACAAAGGCATATATGTGAAATATACCAGAGGGTAAACAACGTAGGGGTGAGGGTAGTATAACCCAAGAAGTGGCTAAAAAGATAAGGTGGTGAGCCTGAGGGGGTGTGTGGAAGACAGAAAGCGCAGAGCCCACGCCCAGCGCCTTGGTCACAGTGTTATATTATAAGCTACACGCCTGCGGAGCGGTTTCATTCAGTAGGATCACCCACCAGGCTCCCTCCTTCTCCCCCAGAGGCTGTTGTTCTAAATGACACCTCAGTCCTCAGGGTAATGAGGGCGTTACCCAAGGGCGGTGACAGCAAAGGCTTGAAAATATCTTGGTGGGATTTTTAAAAAATTCTAAACTCGTTTGCTATGTATGTCTCATGGCAATCCTCAAGAATCTTATTGGTTCAGCCATTGCAGAAGGCAGCAAGTATTATCTGTGAATCCGTCGATTTCACTGATAGCCCGTGTCCTCCCCTCCCTACTTTGAATTTCTTCTTAGTCTGGCATCCCCATAGAAACATATGTGCTTGTTTAGGATAATTTGAAACCTATCCTTGTGCATGGTAGGTCTGCCCTGACGCATTTTCAATGTTAAAATGCTGTTTAATGGGAAATTTATTTTACTATTTATTATGGCAACTTGAAAAAAATGCAAGTCATTCAGGAAAAATAACATTCAAAGCTTTGTGTCTTACAATCTTCACAGTGCTAATGAAAGACTGGCAGAGGCTAGAACCGATGTTCAGGCAAAGGAACAGCCGAAGGAGTTTCTCAGCACTGCTCTTAGGAGGGGAGTCCTTGAGCCACCATGTGTTGGAAGTTTGAATAGTGAGTTTCTCCTCAGTGGAAATCCTGCTCCAAGAGAAAATTTGGTGATTCCTAAGTCAACCGCACGGGCTTCAAATGACAGCATGGGGTATTACTGTCCCAAGGTTAGTTATATTAGCTTCTTTCCCTTGCGTTTCATATTTCTTTGTTTTTTATTTCTTTGATATAATATTGTTTTGTTTTGTCTTATATATTCATTGGGGTGATATTGGTTAGTGAAATCATATGGGTTTCAAGTGTACATTTCCATAATACATCATGTATATATTTCACTGTGTGTTCACCATCCGAGTCAGTTCTCCTTCCATCGCCATGTATTTGACCCCCTTTTCCCTCTTCTACCTCTCTCTCTCCCCCCTCACCCACTAAGTGTTGTCTGTGTCTATGAGTTTTTGTTTCTTTGTTTGTCGTTGATGAAATTTTGAGTTGTTTCATTGACTAATGCACACGAGGTAAAAGGCATAATTATGTGTGCTAATATACATAGAAAGGAGACAGAAATTTTACAATCTTTTTTTAAGTCCCTAGAGCTCTCATGTGTTAAGAGTTATTTATTATTATTTAATAAATGTAACTAAAGTGATACATTTAAAATGCTTGAAAATTTGCCTTTAAATTTTATTTCAGATGTTAAATATCATTGCCTAATATATGCTTTGAGATGCTTTGGATTCTTAATTGGTTTTAGTTGGAGATGATTCATAAAAATTTTAAAGTTTTGTGCATCCCAGTTTTTCTTCCCCTAAGCGTAAGTGAATGATGGCCGGCCAAACACCTAACCACAAATGGATGTTTATTATTAAATGAAACAGATATAATCCTTTTTATTAATTCGGCAAACTTATAATACTGAAGAAAGATTAGTCTCTGTTTTTACGGTTAAAGTTATCTTCTAACAAGAGAGTATATCGTTAATTTTTATTTTATTCGTAGCACTACCTATTTCAGTGTTTTAAAATGAGTTGCTTCACAGTTGTACATATTCTAAATAGGGACATTAAGCAAATAATTGAATTTTTAAAATGAAGTTCACTTATGTCTATATGTCTTGACAACATTTGGGTAATTGATGAGTAAGGTGGCAGTGCTAGGGAGTCTTTAAATCACAACTCGTTTTCTTCGTGTGACGTGGTTGTTAAAAATACTCATTCTTGAGTTCTTGACCAGCAGGAGTTCTGTTCGGTTCTGTTTCATAGTTTCCATCTCTTTGATAAAGTTCTCCTCCGGGTCATTAATTTTACTCCTGAAGTCATTGAACTGCCTTCTGAGTGTTGTTATATCTCAGTGACATTCTTCATGCTGTTACTTTGTTTTGTTTTACCCTCCAAAATGTTTATTCCATTTAAGCAACATGGAGAATACAGGAAGGAAAGCACAAATCATCTGCTCGGATCAATTGGTCTAATTTATATGCAGCATACAATATAGAAAATTAGTTTAAAACGGTTAGTAGAGGTCAAATTGAGGAGGGCTTTAAGTGAGTTTGATTTTTTTTTCTCTAGGCAGCAGTAGGCATAAAAAGGATAATGAAATAATAATTCTTTCATGGGGGAGTATATAATATGTGGCAGAGAGTCTGTTATCTCCTTTGTATTTGAAAAATTAAGTGAAGTATAATGTATGTCGTTAGTTTCAGGTGAACAAGCTTTTCCTGGTTCGTGCTAATCTTTGGCCCTAGAAGTAAATACTGTATGTCTTTTGACTATTGACATATAGTATTTTATATAATATAGTATATAATATACTCAGCTTCTTGCTGGGGCTACAGCTGAAAATAGCTCAGCCCTGTTTCTCTTTGCCCATGACTCGACTGTGTTGAACTGGGTTATTTTAAGCTGAGGGCCAGATTGCTGATTGATAAGTGTTATATATGTGCCTGAAAGTCATCAAGAAGTGCTATTTTTTTGTTTGTTTGTTTTACTGTGCAGATACTAGTTCTGTGTGTCTTCCTTTTTTTTCAGTGAATGAGTATTATTATTTTTAACTCTTTTTTATTATTAGTTTCAGGTGTACAAAACAATGTAATAGTTACACATTTATAATTTGTATGCCTCACATAATGATGACCCCTCTCCCCTCATCAACGACCCCTCTGACATCACATACAGCCATTACATTTCCACTGCCTCTATTCCTCATGCTGTACTCTACTTCTTGTAAACATATATATACATACATGTATATGTGTGTGTGCATAACAATTGTAGTTAACATTAACATTCATTATTGTTCAGCTTCAGCTTCAGGTGTACAGTGCAGTTGTCAGGCATCTACATCATCTCTGAGGTGCTCTCCCTAATGAGACAAGTGTAATCAGATACCCTACAAAATCTTTACATTATTGATTACATTCACCAAATTGACTTTAATATCCCCATGGCAATCTTGGGGTTATCGATTGTGCTTTGTAATCCCCTCACCTTCCCCCTTATTCCCACCCCCCTCCCATCTAGCAACCTTCAGTTTTTCCTCTGTGTCTCTGAGACTGTTTCTGATTAGTTCACTCATTTATTGTTTTCTTTAGATTCCACATATAAGTGAGATCATAAGGTATTTGTCTTTCTCTGTCTGACTTATTCACTTAACATAATGTTCTCTAGGTCCATCCATATTGTTGCAAATGGTAAGATTTCCTTCTTCTTTATGGCTGCGTAATACTCCATTGTATAAATGTACCACAGTTTCTTAATCCAGTCCTCTACCGATGGGCATTTTGATTGTTTCCATGTCTTGGCTATTGTGTATAGAGCTGCAATAAACATAGGGGTGCATACATTTTTTTGAATTAGAGTTTTGGATTTCTCCGGATCGATGCCTAGGAGTGGAATTGCTGGCTCATAAGGTAGTTCCATTCTCAGATTTTTGAGATACCTCCATACTGTTTTCCATAGTGGCTGCACCAATCTGCAATCCCACCAACAGTGCACTAGCGTTCCCTTTTCTCCACATCCGCGCCAGCGCTTGTTGTTTGTTGATCTGTTGACGATAACCATTTTGACTGGGGTGAGGTGGTATCTCATTGTGGTTTTTATTTGCATTTCTCTGATGGTTAGTGAGGTTGAGCATTTCTTCATATGTCTGTTTGCCATCTGTATGTCCTCTTTAGAAAAATGTCTCCTCATGTCCTCTGCCCATTTTTTAATTGGGTTGATTGTTTTTCGGAGCTGAGTTGAGTGAGTTTTTTAATAAAGTTTGGATATGTCAATGGCAGATATCTTCTCCCATTCAGTAGGACCCTTTTTTGTTGTAATGATGGTTTCCTTTACTGTGAAAAAAATGTTTAGTTTGATGTAATCCCATGTGTTTATTTTTTCTGTTACTTCCCTTGCCCGAGGGGATGTATCAGTAAAAATCTTACTCCGGGTAATATATGTAAAGTTGCTTCCTATATTGTCTTCTAGGAGTTTTATGGTATCAGATGTTACATTTAAGTTTTTGACCCATTTTCAATTTATTCTTGTATATGGTGTAAGGAGGTGGTCCAGCTTCATCTTTTTGCATGTGTCTGTCCAGGTTTCCCAGCACCATTTATTGAAAAGACTGTCTTTTCCTCACCGTAAATTCTTGCTTCCATTGTCGTAGATTAAATGGCCATATAGGCGTGGATTTATTTTTGTTCCGCTTGTGTGTTCACTGTTAACTTGTCTTCTGAGTCGCTGATTCGATTCTCTGACTCATCTAACCCACTGGTAATTCCTTCAAGCGTGTGCTTTATTTCACTTGTTGTATTCTTTAGTTCTAACTGGTTGTTCATTATGATTTCTCTATCCTTCTTTATGGTGTCACTAAGCTCTTTAAACATTCTTTTCGTCAGTGTTCTGAACTCTGTCTCTGATAGATTGGTTACCTCTATTTCATTTGGTTCCAATTCTGGAGGTTTCTTCTGTTCTTTTATTTGGGACATGTTTCTTTGTTTCCCCATTCTGGTTGACTCTCCATGTTTGCTTCGATGTATTAGGTAGATCCCCTAGGATTCTCGGTCTTTGCTGGGTTATCTTATGTAGTGTGTGTCCTTTATATCTGACTTGCACCACTTCCCTATTCTCCTGTGCGTGTGCTCCAAAGGTGACCCTGGTGTTGTGTATATTGTGCTGTGTAAAGTTGAACTTCCATTGCTTTTGGCTGGTCAGTAGGTGGGGTTGATCCTAGGCTGCCTAGTTGTGAGACTTAGCTCTGCCCTCGGTGGATGATCTGCTGCGTGAGGGTGGACCACTCCGATTAGACTTGGCCTCTATGGGCTCTTGTGCCTGTGGAGAATTCCCTCTGGGTGTGTCACTTGTAGGTCAAACCCAATAATACTCTGGTTGGGTCTGGAGTTGGTGTCAGGAGGTGTTGAATCTTGTGACTCTTGGGCTGGGCCCTGGTGTAGGGGAATTTCAGAACAAAGCCAATCACCAAGCACAACAGCAACAACAAAGTCAAAACCAAATACACTCACGTGTGAAAACAACCAGTAACCCACACTCAACACAGGCAAAATATCAAAGATACAAAAACAAAACAAAACAAAAAACGCAGCGCCAGTCTTGGCTTAAGCCCACCAAGTAATCTCCAGGCCGTCCTCTGCTGTACCAGAGAGTCCTCTGTGTATTGTTCAGGCAGAGCCGGTCACCTGGTGCCCAGAGTGACCCTGGGACGGCAGATGTAGATGAGTGGGGCTATCGGGTCTGGATGGTAGTTTCTACAAAGTCAGTGCAGTTTCTGCTCTTGCCTGCACATATGAGCACTGAGAGTAACACAACCAGCCCTGTGCCCAGGTCTCCTGAGTCTTAGGTCACTTCTTCCGTGTGTGTGTGCGTGCGTGCATGTGTGCGTGTGTGGTGGGAGATTTCTGAGCTGCTGAAAGCCCAGAGCTGCGACTGCTGCCTACTGCTAACCCCTGGGCATGTCTCCACAGTTGTAATTGCCCTGCCCTGGGCAGGTCAGAGAAGGTGGGGACTGGGGATGGAGGAGTCTTCTCTCTCTCAGCCCAGCAGTGTCACACACTTCCCAGCTTCTTCCCTGGGTTGCAGTAGCTACAAACCGGGTCCTCCCAGATCCTGAGCACTATGGGTCCTCTGTAATCTGACACTACTCCTCAGATCAGAGGCCAGCGTGAGTCTCTGGAAGGGTGGGGGTAGGATTGGGAGAGTCGGGGGAGGGGCCCAGGTATGGTGTTTACTTCCTTTGTCCTACCTAGGGCCCAGCTGGAGGTCTCAGCTGAGGTGACTGCCTCAAACTCTGGATATGCTGCTCTCTGGGCAGGGAGATGAGCTGTGGGACACAGGGAAAGAGCCCACCTCCTGGCTCCTGTGGTCTCTGTTCTGTCCTGGCACCACCTGCATCTCCGCAGCCATGGATGCGGGCCACGTCTCCCTTCCCACTTCCCCTGCTCGCCCAGTTTGCCCACCTTCAAGTCATCCTCCTACAAGTCTCTTAGCTGTTCTGTGTGATGAGCAGAGAGCATGACTGCTGTTTTGAAATCTCGGTCACAGAGATCACAATCTTCCGTAACTTTGACTTGGTTTCTGGAGAAGTGTCATCTTCTCTCAGTGTTAACCATGTCACCTTGCTTCTTCATGCTGCTGAGTGGCTTGTTCCTCTACAGGCACATTTGAAGTAGTGAATACTTTCTTATGTAGGTACATTTCGATTTGAACAATTAAACAGGTATAAAATTAGGGGTCTTTCTTTTGTTTTCAGTAGATGGTACAAGAGTGTAGTTTCTGTTTTCTCCCACAGGTGCTCCTTGAGTATGGGGGTTCCAAGGGCGGGGGCTTAGCTGTGGGTGTGGGAGTCCAAGCCTGGGTGACCAGGGAGATGGGTGTTGCAACTGCATCCAGGTCTCCAGGGTCTCTGGTCACCACCACCACGCAGGTGGCGGAAGTGGGTGGTTGAGGGGAGCCTGTTCTTGAGCCCGCTGAGCTACTACCTGGTTCCCTATGTCTACTGGTAGCACTGTGTGTGGTCGTGAGACTGGAGAATTGTTTCTGCTGCTGCTACTGGTCCCTGGTGGTGCCAGCACTGCTGCATCTGGAGAGGGGTGGGGGGATGCTGCTGCTGCCCCACTTAGCCTCCCCTGGGCAGTGATGTGGGAGCTGTACCCCGTCCCCTCCACCGCCACTGCCTTTGCTGGGGCTTCAGGCTCAGCCTTGTCCCCCTGGAACTGCAGCTGTGGGCTGTCCCTGTGCTTTCCTCCATCCTGCCTCCCTTTCACATCCAGTGCACCCTCCTTCCCTTTTACAGATGCGTGGTCTTTTAAGGAATCGTAGTGTGTTGAGCAGAAGATCCTTTCTTGGGCTGTAGATGCCCGATGAGTTGTAGATATCGTGGAGATAGAAAGGGGTTGTCTCTCTTGACATGATGTTTACATCATTCCAAAGAATATCCATTTTGATCAATGCAGGGTGGTTTGTGGTTTTGATGGTGTTTTGTGGCCTCCTTTTATTTTTTTTTTAGTTTTATTTTATTTTTACTTCCCTCACAACGTGAACCCCCTTCCCCCCATCCACCACCACCCCGACCTCACACCGAGCCATCACATTATACACATAAAATCATAGTTGGCATTCATTAATGTCCAGTCTCTGGTGTACAATGCCATGACCAAGCATCCACCGCATCCCTGAGGTGGTCTCCCAAACAGGAAACATGTCCATCGGACACCCAACAAAATCCCCAAACACTATTGAGTAAATTCCCCAAAGTAATTCTCAAAAGACCCTGAGGCCATCCTGTGGTCACCAACCGCCCCCCAATCCCTTCAAACTTCCCCCCATCTCCAACCCCCTCCCCCCCACCCATCTAACAACTGTGGCCTTCTTAATGCAGAGAAACATAGCACAGGCCTGTGCTAAATGGGGCTCCAACCTTGTGTTTTCATTTAGCTTCCCCTTAATAAATCATAGGAGAACAAAGCCAAGGATTTTCGGACAGCCCTTCGGCTAAATGGAGTCCAAGTCCTTCAAAGAGGTGAACCTGGAGGAAGGACTGGGTACAAAAAGAAAGTGAATGGCCAACGCTTCTGTAAATTCTTAAGCATGATGCACAATTAAAATGTTCTCAGTGGTTTCACCACAGAAATCAGAAGATGAAAGAGTGTAAAGGCAGAAGCAATGAGAGAGAATATGCTTGTGGACATTTTTCCTTTAATTATTTTTTGGTAGGAAAGAGGTGTTTAGTTTTCAGTATTTCCTCATAAATTGGAAAATTGTTTATGTTAAAGTCAATGCCCTCATTCCAAGGCCAACGTTGTTCCCTTGTGAGGCGTTGGGTTGCCCAATCATGCAAGGCTGAATAAGAGATGGAAAAGCCCCACTCTGTCAAGATCCAGAGATAAGTGTCCCAAATCACTAGGGAACACTGGAAAGACTGATGATGTAATTGTGATGATGTGAGGTTGGACATAAGTGCACTAGATGGTAAAGAGAAATCTGTTTTGTTTTTCCCATTTCGCTATACTTAACCCCCACCATGAATATTACCTGTGTTGGTTTATATTGGTCAGCCAAATTTGATTCTGAGGAAAAGACAAGTCATTTTAAGGAAGAATTTCCTCAACTTGAGTTTGCTTTCTTTAACTCATGATTTTCTCCTTCAAGTTCCCTTTTCTGTGTTTAGAAATGTTTATGCTTTATAAATTGAGTGTGTTTGACTACTGTTAATAGGACTTGTGATATTAATCTGTCTTTATTTTTAATTATGACTTTAAAGATAATACTTGAGTTAGAAAGCTACTATTTTGTTTCTCATGCTTTAACATTATTGAGCTACATGACAAAGTTTTGCATATTCATTTTCTTTGAGTTGTACTCAGAAATTGATGGAATTTTCCGGAATATGAGGTAGTAGCTGGCATAGCAGGCTAGCCTTAATAGGGAGACTTATCCCATTCCTGGCCCGCAGCTCCTTGGTTTGGTGACCTCAGGTGACCTATATAATCTCTGTGAGTCTTGGTTGCCTCTTATGCAAAATTAGGGACTTTCACTAAATCAGTGACTTTCAGACCTGAAAAATATTCTTTTTATCAAAGAATAGTACCGTTCTTTGAGAAAATTTTTTTTGTTTAATGACTCTGTTTACCCAAAAATAAGACCTAGCCGGACAATCAGCTCTAATGTGTCTTTTGGAACAAAAATCAATGTAAGATCCGGTCACGTCACGTCACATCATATCATATATCATACGCGGTCTTATATCATAGTAAAATAAGACCGGGTCTTAATTAATTTTTGTTCCAAAATGCATTAGAGCTGATTGTCTAGCTAGGTCTTATTTTCGGGGAAACACGGTATATAAAAACAGAGACCAAGGGTGGCCACATGCCTCAGTTGGTTAGAGTGCAAGTTCTTAACAACAAGGTTGTGGGTTCGATTCCCACATGAGCCAGTGAACTGCGCCCTCCGCCGCTAGATTGAAAACAATGGCTTGAACTTGGAGATGAACCATGGTGGGCAGCCGGTTGGCCCAGTGGTTGGAGCACTATGCTCATAACACCAAGGTTGACAGTTCGATTCCCACATAGACCCGTGAGAAGCAATGGGTTGAGCTTGGAATTGGGCTGCTGGTGGGGAGCCTGTTGGCTCAGTGGTTGGAGCGAGGTGCCCATAACACCAAGGTAACCGGTTCAAGTCCCACATTGGCCAGTGAGATGCACCATCCACAACTAGATTGAAAAAAAGAACAATTTGACATCCGGGAAAAGCAAACTGTTCCTCAGTAGTCCCCAATTAACACAAAACAAACCAAAGCAGAGACGTGTAGAGCTACCTAGCTAAAGGAGGGATGCAGACTCTAAGCTGTGCTATCCCGTGGGTGTCCCCAGTGGAACCTGAGCTTTCTCCGAGACGTAGTCTAGTGAGAACTGCCAGTAATGAGAAAATCCTTCTAGTTGAAATCCTTTGAATTAAAGTTTGCTGATACATTTTTTTGTGTATAATTTTCTCACCTTTCTATATATTTGATAAATGGAAAAGTATAATAAGACTGCAGATATGTTGTCCTTATTAATGTTGGACTTCAAGCTACTTCCACCATCTGAACACACTCCTCACCTAGAAATAAACATACCGTGTTTCCCCGAAAATAAGACATAGCTGGACCATCATCTCTAATGTGTCTTTTGGAGCAAAAATTAGTATAAGACCTGGTCTGATATTATTTTATATTACATAAGACCCATTCTTATATTATGTTAAAATAAGACCGGGTCTTATATTAATTTTTGCTCCAAAAGTCGCATTAGAGCTGATGGTCCAGCTACATCTTATTTTCGGGGAAACACGACAGAAAGTGCTGAAGTAAATATTTAAGAAAAGAGCTGTTTTGGGGGAAAATAATAATAACGCTACATTGGTAGTTCCTTAATTCAAGTCGTGTAAAAATGTGATTTACATTTTATATTGTTGATTAACAATAACTTAAAACTGTTTCATGAAAGTCCTCTCCCTTTCTATGGTATTTAGTTATTGATTTTACACGGCCTGTCTGGTGATGTTGTTGTCACATTATTCACGTTATAAGCCCTTTCTATCAAGCCATTCACAAAAAAAAGTGTTATGCAAATATTGGAAAACAAATTTGTCTTCCCCTGTCGGTGCCTGCCGATGAGAAGAACAGTCCCTGAAGTGGGGAGTGAGGATTGAGAAAAAATAGAAGAGAGACAAAGATGGGATCAGGAGGGCAGGCAATTCTAAGTAGACTGCCGCAGTTCTAAGTAGAACGCCTCAGATCTAAGTAGAATGCCTCAGCCCAAGTTTATTTTTGCAGCTTATATACTCTGGGCATCAAAAAGTAACAGAACTGTCTGCCATCTAGTAGTTACAATAAAGGTAATACACAAGGGCCTGTTTTTTGGCCAGCTCCACACTTCCTGACCTTGTCTGGTTCTGTGTTCTCAGAGTAGGAACTTCTGCCTTGCTGGGAGCACAGACCACTCAAGGAAGTCAAAGGTTCAACATTTCACAAAACAATACCTGCTAGCACTTTAGCACGGTTTCCCACATTCCCCCTAAATTTGTACAAGGATTGGCTGTCACATTGTTGTCACCATAGTGTCTATTAATTTCTGGATATTATTTTAAGCACTACTTTGGACATTTTGTGAGAGGATAGCTTTCAGAAGAAAGGTTTCAGTAAGACCACTCTAGACTGGGACACTTGTAATATAGTTTGAAATACTCCCACACATTTCATAATTAAATAGACTATAACTACAGCTATTTTAGTGTTTCAAAAATTGGACCTGATCTCTAAGGAACAAAGTCACATTTAAAAATTATATATTATTTTTTGTTTCTAACTCTACAAAGTCATAAATGAGAAAGTAAATTTGAAAACTGGCTCTAGGTCTTACTTTATTCAAGCAGCTTTTCGGAAATCTTTCTGTGCATACGAATACGGTAATGTTTCAGTCATAGACTGCAAAATCGTTTTGGTTATTGTTTCTGTCAGTAGAATTTTCACATGACGGCAGAGTACCACTTTCATCATTTTATGTCTTTAAGGTTCTATGCTGAAAAATGAAGAGCCTAGAATACACCTTAAGATTACTTTTCTAGAAGTGCAAGAATGGAAAGCTCATTTTAAGGAAAAGTCCATTAAAGTAAAAACAAAGAACAAGAAACATTTATAAAGGACAATTTTTCTAAAAATTGCAAAGTAATGCATTCAGTGTAAAATATGACTTGACTTGTTTAAACTTCATTGTACCAATCAAATCAAACGTCACTCTTTTGAAATTATGTATCTTAGGTAGACCAATATCAATTGCACTGTTGGTCAGATTAATCTAAATAGCATCTCATATAGATGGTCTCTATTATGTACAATCAAAATAAGCAGTAATTTATGTTATTCATTTTTAAACTTTTTTGTATTTATATAAATCATACGTTAAGTCTATTCTCTAAAGGCATTATTTAAAGAGCACATTTCATAAGATATATCATTTCTACAGTAAAGTCTCTTGTTTACCTTAAATGCTATAATAAGATTTGATTTATTTCAGTCGCTGCTGGAGTACCAGGAAAAAAAAACTAAAGAACTATACAAAGACGGTATGTTGCCAAAATGTATTAATTCAAGTTAGATATCATTGATTTCTGGAATAAAATGTAAATATTAAATGGCATCCCTTTCCATGTTCTGATAATAGATACTACATTAAATATTTTCTTGGCCTTAGCAAATAAAAAAGGTGAAAGCATAAACATTCATAGTGAAGACAAGGTCATATGAGTAATATCTCAAGAGTCTATGTATCTCTTTTTATTTATGGCCTGTCCCCTTCCTTTCTTCTGCCATCCCTATGGAACTTTCCACCTGCACGTTGAAAACGGGGCTTCATCAACTTTTATGTTTTTGCCAGTGTAATGAGGCCCAATAACAAGACTTATCTAGTGATACTTAAGCAATTACTGTTCATATATGGTGTTTCCCCGAAAATAAGACCTAACCGGAAAATAATACCTAATGTGTCTTTGGGAGCAAAAATGAATATAAGTCCCGGTCTTATTTTTGGGGAAATACGGTACCTCCTAGAAGGGCCAAGCTACCATATTTCCCCGAAAATAAGACCAGGTCTTATATTAATTATAGCTCCAAAAGACGCATTAGGGCTTAATTTCTGGTTAGTCTTATTTTTGGAGGAAACACTGTAGCTGTCACCTGATGGGTGACATTTAAATCTCCAGTCATTTACTTTGTCATTAGTTTACCATGTACCCTCAGGAGAAACTCCACATTGCTTTGCATGGAATGAAAACACCCAAATCAATGTAGTTCTCACCAAACATCTCAGCCTATATCTTGCTACCAACCCTCGTTTGCCCCTTTGCTCTAGCATCTAGCTAAACCAGACTACTTCTCGTTCCGTAGTGTTCTCCCCCACACTAGTCTTCGCATCTGCGTCTTCCCTCTCTCTGGCATCCTCTGTCCTTGTCCTTCAGGCATCAACATCCATGTCACCTCCACCAGAGAGCAGACAATCAATACTGGGATGTCCCTTTTGTGGGTCCCACTCGCGTCCTGTTGTGCATTTGTATGGTATAGGGGCCTCTGAATGGAAATTGCCTGTTCATCTGTTCCTTCAGCTTATAGTAGATGATGGGTCAGGGCTGGACCGTGTCATCTTCGTCTTGTAACTTCAGTGCTTGTCGTACGACCTTGTTTATAAATGAATGAAGGATGAGACAACCAGAAGCTCTGATACTTGGCCACAATAGCAGTCAAGTCAGTGTGCAGCCGTGGGCAAACTGTATTGAATATGATCTCCTGTTGTGAGCTGTGGCCTCATCTAGAGGTTTTCTCATTCTTCTTAACACTTATACTTAGTTGTATTTTAAAGAACATAATTCTGTCTTTTTCTTTCCAGCTCCTGCTGAATTTGAATCTAAATTCAATCGAAAAGTTCCTCTATCACCTATTGATAATCTACTTGAGAATATAAAACTAGAAATCGTCTACGATTTGAAAAAAAAGTATAAGCTCTAAAATATAAATAGTACAAGTGTATTTACTGGGCTGTTTAAACAACATGTTAATTGTATCCCAAAATATATGGCATGTGAAATCCTTATTACAGGAAAATATTTTTGTATCATATGTTGTGGGGACAGAGCCTGTGGGGACAAAACCCCAAAAAACAGTTTCCAGGCTCTCGGCCTCACATAGAAAAGGTGCTGGCTCGGGTAGTAAATGGCCATAAACTGTGATCAGATGCCAGCAGCTGTGGCTAGTTGGCCGTCAGCTGTAACCCGTAAGCCATTGGCCACTAATATAACGGCTGTGGCTATGCTAGCAAAAAGGAATGGGGGCTAGCAAGAAGATGGTGGCTGGCAAGCGCGGACTGCTGTTAGGCAGATTATGTAGATCCTACTTCCTGTGTCTCCAGCCCAGCCGCCAGCGAGAATATATTGGTTTGACTCCCCTATCTATGGCTCCGTGGGTGTTCCTTTTTGGCCTTACCGTGTCCTGCGTTCTTGGGCGGGGAGCGGGAGCTGAGACCCTGCACGACAAATGGCGCAGCGAGCAGGGTCCACCGCGTGACACATGGCGTAGTCGGCAGGATACGGTGCTGGCCAAAGCTCTCCGAAGGGCAGTGGAGCAGTTTGTGCGTATGAAAGCTCAGTCTGAGGAAGACCAGGAGGAGCAGCTGCCGGAGAGCTCGATTTCCGTGGAGCGGTGGGAAGATGTGGATGGTTCCCCAACCAGCAGAGGCCGGAGAAAGCGGAGAAAGCGAAGGTTGTTGCGGCCCTGTGGGCTGGGAACTGCTTGCTGACGCAGCCTGGATGCGGGACTTGTCCCAGGAGGAAACGCTTGCTGAGTCCTCATTGTGAGATGAGGGTGAGGTCAAGGTCATCCCTCACCCCCAGGACAGCCCTGGCGAATGACTATGGACTATGAGGAATTGCCTTCTATCCCTGATTTAATGGACGCTTGACTGTTTGGGAACATACCATCATGTAGTGGGACTGGCGGATGTTTGCTTTTGTGTCTTGACTGGCCACCATTGATAATATGTAAGCACCTTGATGTGAGCCACTGTTGTTCCAGCACGGTACCCCGATAGGCCCAGAGAGAGAGTGGCAGTGCCCTGAGAGCCCTGGCTGTGTCCAGGAAGTCTGGCTGTGCCCAGAGAGAGTGGCAGTGCCCTGAGGCCCTGGCTGTGTCCAGGAAGTCTGGCTGTGTCCAGGAAGTCTGGCTGTGTCCAGAGAGTGGCAGTGTCCTGAGAGGCCCTGGCTGAGTCCAGGAAGTCTGGCTGTGCCCAGAGAGAGTGGCAGTGCCCTGTGAGCCCTGGCTGTGTCCAGGAAGTCTGGCTGTGCCCAGAGAGAGTGGCAGTGCCCTGAGAAAAGCTGGCTGTGCCCGGGGAAACAGGTGGTACCCTAAGAAGCCCAGGATGTCTGGCTGTGCCCAGAAGTACTGGGGTGGTGCCCTGAGAAACCCTGGCTGTGCCCGGGGAGACTGGTGGTACCTTAAGAAGCCCAGGAAGTCTGGCTGTGCCCAGAAGTACTGGTGGTGCCCTGAGAAACCCTGGCTGTGCTCAGAGAGCCTGGCTGTGTCCAGGATATTGCATTCACCTCCAGGCTCCTCGCACAGGGACCCTCGCGGAAGACACTTGTCGCGTAGATTGTGAGGCGAGAACCTGTAGGGGTGGAGTGTGGGGACAAAACCCCAAAAAACAGTTTCCAGGCTCTCGGCCTCACATAGAAAGGTGCTGGCTCGGGTAGTAAATGGCCATAAACTGTGATCAGATGCCAGCAGCTGTGGCTAGTTGGCCGTCAGCTGTAACCCGTAAGCCATTGGCCACTAATATAACAGCTGTGGCTATGCTAGCAAAAAGGAATGGGGGCTAGCAAGAAGATGGTGGCTGGCAAGCGCGGACTGCTGTTAGGCAGATTATGTAGATCCTACTTCCTGTGTCTCCAGCCCAGCCGCCAGCGAGAATATATTGGTTTGACTCCCCTATCTATGGCTCCGTGGGTGTTCCTTTTTGGCCTTACCGTGTCCTGCGTTCTTGGGCGGGGAGCGGGAGCTGAGACCCTGCACGACAAATGGCGCAGCGAGCAGGGTACCCCGCACGACAGAGCCCCAGAGAGCAGTTTCCAGGCTCTCGGCCTCACGTGGAGGGGTGCTGGCTCAGGTAGTAGATGGCCATCAACTGTGGTTGGATGGCCGTCAGCTGTGGCTAGTTGGCCGTCAGCTGTAACCAGTGAGCCACTGGCCACTAATATAACTGCTGTGGCTACACTAACTGTCGGTGCCTGCCGACGAGACGAACAGTCCCTGAAGTGGGGAGTGAGGATTGAGAAAAAAGAAGAGAGACAAAGATGGGATCGGGAGGGCAGGCAATTCTAAGTAGACTGCCGCAGTTCTAAGTAGAATGCCTCAGCCCAAGTTTATTTTTGCAGCTTATATACTCTGGGCATCAAAAAGTAACAGAACTGTCTGCAATCTAGTAGTTACAATAAAGGTAATACGCAAGGGCCTGTTTTTTGGCCAGCTCCACACTTCCTGACCTAGTCTGGTTCTGTGTTCTCAGAGTAGCAAGTTTTGCCTTGCTGGGAGCACAAACCACTCAAGGAAGTCAAAGGTTCAACATTTCACAAAACAACACCTGCTAGCACTTCAGCACGGTTTCCCACAGGTACCCCTTTTTTATATAAAATTAACACAAGGGTTGCGCCTGGCTTAGGTGGTTGGTACAGATATGTCCATTTACCCGTCATAGGAGACCATCCCTCTAGCGAACGGTTCCTGTCTTAGGTTATGTACATTCTTACCAAATCCTTACCCATCTTTGGCTGCCGACCCATTGTAGGGGCTTTATACACGGGTGTCAGCGACACGGTGGACCTGGGCAGATAATCTCAACTCATGAACCTTTGTTTGGAGATCGATGAAGCCCTTGAGTATTACCTTTGTGAGCAACGGAGTAAACCACATGAATAGAGGAACACCAACAAAGATTATTACAAAAGGCAATAGCAAATGGAACAGAGCTAGAAAGGAGGGGAATTCTCCTCTGAGGTCCGAGTACCAAGGACCTGAAATGTTAACAGGTACCATAATGAAAGAGGGTCGGTGGAGAACTACAGCTCTACTTTTGTCATTTGACCAATTGATGCTATTACTTAGGTTACACTGTATACAAGATACATTAAACTGGACCCTGTCAATATGGGTGATGTTAAAATTTCCAATCATAAGCACATATGGAGCCTTGACACAAGCAGTGGTATTGCCTTCTACCTTGCCTCGTCCCTCGTCCATACTCATAGTCACTGTATCCATTGCTCCCACTAGTTTCCAAATATGTCTTTGGGGCCGGGAGGTATACCATAATCCCACAACCACTCCAGTCTTAGTCCCGTGTTGGACATCAGCACCTGTGTCATGGCCTCCGGACCATCTATAACAGCTTGATTAAACCCAGGGACACTATATTCCCCGGGTTCTTTATAACATTGTCTCCAAAGGATGGATCTGCTATTTTTTCTGTTCTCCTCACTGCAAGGATCATGGGCTTGTGGTGGAGGTGGGTTTTTATCCCTGATGTTTTTCCATCCTGCTGGCTGATGGAATGTGACACTCTGTCCTAGGTTGTCTCCGTGAATTGTCTGGCTGCCCACACGGAAACATCCGGTAACGTTGACAGTCTTTGTGAAGCATATGAGGAGTCCTATGCCTAAGCCGGTATGATTGAATCCAACAGCTTGTAGGACGGCAGGAGCAAATGGATGTCCTAATAGCCTAGTGTCATTTGTCCCACCAATGACTTCAGGCCCGTTCCACACAGTGGGGTGTAGCATGGGAGGGTCAGGAACATATGCCCAGTATGTCTCACCCTGAGGCATCTGCGCAACCAACAGGATCTCGAAGAGGCTCATCAGCAAGCCGCACCAACCTCTCAGGCAGCCACCGCGCACCTCCATTGTCCTGTGAATAAACACAAACATGCCCTCGTCCCCAAATTAGGACTGGGTCTGGCCCATGCCACTGGTTAGTAACTGGATCCTGCCATCTCACTTGGGCATAATCTTGTTGAGTGTTAGGATGCCAGAAGCGATCTGCGGCAGATCTGCCACGCGCATCCAGGTTTAAAAAATTTAGAACAAAGAGTGTGATTAAGGATTGTATGTGGGGAGACGGGGTAGACTCTAACGCTGCTGCCACACATTCTTGACATAGAGTAGGGCTATTAGCCATACCTTGAGGCAGCACCAGCCATTGATATCTCTTCATAGGTTCTTGTAAGTTACTTAAAGCAAACCTTTTACAATCCTTGGGGCACAATGGTATGGTATAAAAACAATCCTTTAAAGCCAGGATTATCTTATATGTGTTTTGGGGTATAGCAGAAAGATTAGGCAATCCCGGTTGTAAAGCCCCCATGAGCTCCATAGTCTCATTTATTTTTCTCAAATCTTGTAACAACCTCCATTTACCTGATTTTTTCTTAATTACAAATATGGGAGAGTTCCATGGAGAGTTAGAAAGTGCTGTATGTCCCTTATCGAGTTGCTCCTGTTCCAGCAACCTTGCAGCCTGTATCTTTTCTGATGATAGGGGCCACTGTTCTACCCAAACAGGTGTGTCGCTTTTCCAAGTGATAGCATCTGCATGGGGTACAGGAGGAGTAGTGACCCCCGTTAAAAATATCCCAAGCCAGCTCTTTGTGGTAAGGGCGAGGGAAAGATAGGCTCTTTTCTCCCTTGTCCAGAAGGACCTCAGCCATCTCTAGGCAGAAGTCCCTGATCGAACATCATCATAGTGACCTGTTGATTAGGGCTGTACAGGTAACCTCCCATCTGACTCATGACATCTCTGCCCCATAGATTGACAGGCAATCCTGCCACTATGTATGGTTGAAAGGATCCTTCATGTCCCTCTTGATCTTTCCACAACAATATATCACTGCTCTGTTGTGGTGACTGAGATTGTCCTATGCCTTGTAACTGGGTTAGTGTTTGCTGCTTTGGCCAGTGGCTAGGCCACTGATCTGCAGTTAAAACAGAGACATCGGCCCCCGTGTCTAAAAGGCCCATGAAGGAACGGCCATTAATGGATAGTGGTAATTCTGGCCTGGTGGTGAATGGCCTGGACCCAATAAGCATCTGATGAACCAAGGCCCGCGTCGCCTCGGGATTTATGGCCTGCTGTTTTACCCGGTTTGACATGTGGAATTAACAATGATTGTGCTATGCGTGGGCCCTTATCGATCACTGAAGTGCCTCCAGGCGAATGTGTCGTAATCTTGATCTCTCCTGTATAATCCATATCCACAACTCCCGGAGCAACCAATATCCCTTTCATGGTAATACTACTCCTTCCTAGGATGAGTCCCACAGTCTGTGGAGGCAGAGGCCAAAGACCCCTGTAGGAATAGCTCGCATTCCCATCTCAGGTGTTAGTACTGTGTAGGCGGCGCTACTGAGGTCCAATCCTGCGCTGCCCGGGGTTGCTGGGAAGAGTTCCTGAATGGATTTCTCTGGTGGGGGACCAACTGCGGCAGCGCCCCATAGCATTGTTGCGGGGCCACAGTAAGCTGGGAAGGCGGCCAGGCCGCTGTGCCAGGTGAGGTAGCCGCAATAAGACTGCCACAACCACGCGTGCACCTGCCGGGAGTCCTCGCGGGCGCTCAGCTGCGCGGGTTTCTCCCGCGGCGCCGTGGCCTCTGGCCTCCAGCGTCTCGCAGCCCGCCGGCTCGGGCAGCCCTGCCCCGGAGCTGGATATCGCATCCCCGCGCTTCACAGGCTCGCACTGTGGCTCCCACTCCTCGGCGGTGGCCGTAGTGGAGGCGAGGCCCGCGGCTCGTCCCAGGGATGCGGGGTGGCGGCAGGAGGGCCCGTCAGAGAAGTGACGGGCTCTTGGTCTCCTCCACCTTCGCCCCGCCCGGGACGGTGGCCTTGGGCCTCGTCCGGCCCCTCTGCCATGTCTCAGCCCCACTCTGCTGTCTTGTCACTGCACCGTCTACCACCCTCACTGGCCCCTCCCCATCTAGGCCCTCCTCATCCTGGGGGTCCAGTCCGTTTAGCACACTTTTTAACATTTGAGTAAAAGACATTCTGCTGCTACCCTGTCCCATGATTTTTTACTCCTGACCGTGGTGTCTCACCGCACCCCTTACCTTATGCGACGCGTCTCAGCTCCGTGCGGTGTCCTTCACTTTATCCCCAGTATTCAGGTCCCTGTTCGGGCGCCACTTGTCGGTGCCTGCCCACGAGAGGAACAGTCCCTGAAGTGGGGAGTGAGGATTGAGAGAAAAGAAGAGAGACAAAGATGGGATCGGGAGGGCAGGCAATTCTAAGTAGACTGCCGCAGTTCTAAGTAGACTGCTGGAGTTCTAAGTAGAATGCCTCAGCCCAAGTTTATTTTTGCAGCTTGTATCCTCTGGGCATCAAAAAGTAGCAGAACTGTCTGCAATCTAGTAGTTACAATGTTTGGATACACAAGGGCTTGTTTTTTGTCCAGCTCCACACTTCCTGACCTTGTCTGGTTCTGTGTTCTCAGAGTAGCAAGTTTTGCCTTGCTGGGGGCA
>NW_027669257.1:20000-37857 GCF_964194185.1 Rhinolophus hipposideros | reverse complement strand
CTAACCTTAACCCTAACCCTAACCCTAACCCTAACCTAACTCTAACTCTAAACCCTAACCCTAACCCTAACCCTAAACCTAACCCTAAACCTATCACCAACCCTAACCCTAACCCTCACCCTAACACCAACCCTAACCCTAACCCTAACCCAAAACCTAACCCTAACCCAAACCCTAACCGTAACTCTAACCCTAACCCTAACATTAACACTAACACTAAACCTAACACCAACCCTAACCCTAACCCTAACCCTAACCCTAACCCTAACGCTAACCCTAACCCTAACACTAACCCTAACCTTTAACCCTAACCCTAAACCTAACCCTAAACCTAACACCAACCCTAACCCTAAACATAAACTTAACCCTACCCCTACCCCTAACCCTAACGCTAACACCAACCCTAACCCTAACCCTAACCCTAACCCTAACACCAACCCTAATCCTAACCCTAAACCTAACACCAACCCTAACCCTAACCCTAACCCTAACACCAACCCTAACCCTAACCCTAACCCTAACCCTAACGCTAACCCTAACCCTAACCCTAACCCTAACCCTAACTCTAACCCTAACCCTAACGCTAACCCTAACCCTAACCCTAAACCTAACCCTAAACATAACACCAACCCTAACCCTAACCCTAACCCTAACACCAACCCTAACCCTAACCCTAACCCTAACCCTAACCCTAACCTAACTCTAACCCTAACCCTAACCCATAACCCTAACCCTAACCCTAACACTAACCCTAACTTTAATCCCTAACCCTAACCCTAACCCTAACCCTAACCCAAAACTTAACCCTAACCCTAACCCTAACCCTAACCCTAACCCTAACTTTAAACTAACACTAACACTAACCCTAACCCCTAACCCTAACCCTAAACCTAACCCTAACCCTAACCCTAACACCAACCCTAATCCTAACCCTAACCCTAACCCAAAACCTAACCCTAACCCTAACCTAACTCTAAATCTAAAGCCTAAACCTAACCCTAACCCTAACCCTATACCTAACCCTAATCCAAAGCCTAACCCTAACCCTAACCCTAACCCTAACCTTAACCCTAACACTAACCCTAACCCTAACCCTAAACCTAACACTAACCCTAACCCTAACCCTAACCCTAACCCTAGGGCGAAAGCTAGTTCTCGGGGTAACCTAACCCTAACCCTAACCCTAACCCTAACCCTAACCTAACTCTAACCCTAACCCTAACCCCTAACCCTAACCCTAACTCTAACCCTAACCCTAACCCTAAACCTAACACCAACCCTAACCCTAACCCTAACCCTAACACCAACCCTAACCCTAACCCTAACCCTAACCCAAAACGTAACCCTAACGCTAACCTAACCCTAACCCTAACCCTAACCCTAACACTAACACTAACCCTAAACCTAACCCTAAACCTAACACCAACCCTAACCCTAACCCTAACCTTAACACCAACCCTAACTCTATTCCTAACCATAAACCGTAACCCTAACCCTAACCCTAACCCTAAACCTAACCCTAACCCTAACACCAACCCTAACCCTAACCCTAACCCAAAACCTAACCCTAACCCTAAACTAACTCTAACACTAAACCCTAACCCTAAACCTAACCCTATACCTAACCCTAACCCAAAGCCTAACCCTAACCCTAACCCTAACCCTAACACTAACCCTAACCCTAACCCTAACCCTAAACCTAACCCTAACGCTAGGGCGAGGAGTAGTGCTCGGGGTAACCTAACCCTAACCCTAACTCTAACCTAACTCTAACTCTAACCCTAACCCCTAACCCTAACACTAACCCTAACTCTAACCCTAACCCTAACCCTAAACCCAACACCAACCCTAACCCTAACCCTAACCCTAACCCTAACACGAACCCTAACCCTAACCCTAACACTAACCCAAAACCTAACCCTAACGCTAACCTAACTCTAACTCTAAACCCTAACCCTAACCCTAACCTAACTCTAACTCTAAACCCTAACCCTAACCCTAACCCTAAACCTAACACCAACCCTAACCCTAACCCTAACCCTAAACCCTAACCCTAACCCTAACACTAACCCTAACCCTAACCCAAAACCTAACCCTAACCCTAACCCTAACCCTAACGCTAAACCTAACCCTAACCCTAACCCTAACCCTAACCCTAACACTAACCCTTACCCAAAACCTAACCCTAACCTTAACCCTAACCCTAACCCTAACCTAACTCTAACTCTAAACCCTAACCCTAACCCTAACCCTAAACCTAACCCTAAACCTATCACCAACCCTAACCATAACCCTAACCCTAACACCAACCCTAACCCTAACCCTAACCCTAAACCCTAACCCTAACCCTAACACTAACCCTAACCCTAACCCAAAACCTAACCCTAACCCAAACCCTAACCGTAACTCTAACCCTAACCCTAACCCTAACACTAACCCTAAACCTAACACCAACCCTAACCCTAACCCTAACCCTACCCTACCCCTAACCCTAACGCTAACACCAACCCTAACCCTAACCCTAACCCTAACCCTAACACCAACCCTAATCCTAACCCTAAACCTAACACCAACCCTAACCCTAACCCTAACCCTAACACCAACCCTAACCCTAACCCTAACCCTAACCCTAACGCTAACCCTAACCCTAACCCTAACCCTAACCCTAACCCTAACCCTAACTCTAACCCTAACCCTAACGCTAACCCTAACCCTAACCCTAACCCTAAACCTAACCCTAAACATAACACCAACCCTAACCCTAACCCTAACCCTAACACCAACCCTAACCCTAACCCTAACCCTAACCCTAACCGTAACCTAACTCTAACCCTAACCCTAACCCATAACCCTAACCCTAACCCTAACACTAACCCTAACTTTAATCCCTAACCCTAACCCTAAACCTAACCCTAACCCAAAACTTAACCCTAACCCTAACCCTAACCCTAACCCTAACCCTAAACTAACACTAACACTAACCCTAACCCCTAACCCTAACCCTAAACCTAACCCTAACCCTAACCCTAACACCAACCCTAATTCTAACCCTAACCCTAACCCAAAACCTAACCCTAACCCTAACCTAACTCTAACTCTAAAGCCTAAACCTAACCCTAACCCTAACCCTATACCTAACCCTAATCCAAAGCCTAACCCTAACCCTAACCCTAACCCTAACCCTAACACTAACCCTAACCCTAACCCTAAACCTAACACTAACCCTAACCTTAACCCTAACCCTAACCCTAACCCTAACCCTAGGGCGAAAGGTAGTTCTCGGGGTAACCTAACCCTAACCCTCACCCTAACCCTAACCCTAACCCTAACCTAACTCTAAACCTAACCCTAACCCCTAACCCTAACCCTAACTTTAACCCTAACCCTAACCCTAAACCTAACACCAACCCTAACCCTTACCCTAACCCTAACACCAACCCTAACCCTAATCCTAACCCTAACCCAAAACGTAACCCTAACGCTAACCTAACCCTAACCCTAACCCTAACCCTAACACTAACACTAACCCTAAACCTAACCCTAAACCTAACACCAACCCTAACCCTAACCCTAACCTTAACACCAACCCTAACTCTATTCCTAACCATAACCCGTAACCCTAACCCTAACCCTAACCCTAAACCTAACACCAACCCTAACCCTAACTCTAACCCTAACCCTAACACCAACCCTAACCCTAACCAAAAACCTAACCCTAAACCTAACCCTAACCCTAACCCTAACCCTAACCCTAACACTAACCCTAACCCCTAAACCTAACCCTAAACCTAACCCTAACCCTAACACCAACCCTAAACCTAACCCTAACCCTAACCCTAACCCAAAACCTAACCCTAACCTTAACTCTAACCCTAACCCTAACCTAACTCTAACTCTAAACCCTAACACTAACCCTAACCCTAATCCTAAATCTACCACCAACCCTAACCCTAACACTAACCCTAACACCAACCCTAACCCTAACTCTAACCCTAAACCCTAACCCTAACCCTAACACTAACCCTAACCCTAACCCAAAACCTAACCCTAACCTTAACTCTAACCCTAACCCTAACCTAACTCTAACTCTAAACCCTAACCCTAACCCTAACCCTAACCCTAAATCTAACACCAACCCTAACCCTAACCCTAACCCTAACCTTAACACGAACCCTAACCCTAACCCTAACACTAACCCAAAACCTAACCCTAACGCTAACCTAACTCTAAACCTAAACCCTAACCCTAACCCTAACCCTAACCCTAATGCTAACCCAAAACCTAACCCTAACCCTAACCCTAAACCTAACCCTAAACCTAACACCAATCCTAACCCTAACCCTAACGCTAACCCTAAAACCAACCCTAAACCTAACCCAAAACCTAACCCTAACCCTAACCTTAACCCTAACGTTATCCCTAACACTAACCCTAACCCCTAACCCTAACCCTAAACCTGACCCTAACACTAACACCAACCCTAAACCTAACCCTAACCCTAACGCTACTCCAAAACCTAACCCTAACCCTAACCCTAACCATAACCTAACTCTAACTCTAAACCCTAACCCTAACCCTAACCCTAACCCTAACCCTAAACCTAAAACCAACCCTAACCCTAACCCTAACCCTAACACCAACCCTAAGCCTAACCCAAACCCTAAACCCTAACCCTAACCCTAACCCTAACCCTAACCCAAAACCTAACCCTAAACCTAACACCAACCCTAACCCTAACCCAAACCCTAACCCTAACACCAACTCTAACCCAATCCCTAACCCTAACCCAAACCCTAACCCTAACACCAACTCTAACCCAATCCCTAACCCTAATCCTAACGCTAACCCTAACCCTAACCCAAAACCTAACCCTAACCATAACTCTAAACCTAACCCTAACCTAACTCTAACTCTAAACTCTAACCCTAACCTTAACCCTAACCCTAAATCTAACACATACCCTAACCCTAACCCTAACCCTAACACCAACCCTAACCCTAAACCCTAACCCTAACCCTAACACTAACCCTAACCCTAACCCATAACCTAACCCTAACCCTAATCCTAACCCTAACCTAACGCTAACACTAACCCTAACACTTACCCTAACCCCTAACCCTAACCCTAAACCTAACCCTAAACCTAACACCAACCCTAACCCTAACCCAAAACCTAACCCTAACACCAACTCTAACCCAATCCCTAACCCTAACCCTAACCCTAACGCTAAACCTAACCCTAACCCTAACCCTAACCCTAACCCTAACCCTAACACTAACTCTTACCCAAAACCTAACCCTAACCTTAACCCTAACCCTAACCCTAACCCTAACCTAACTCTAACTCTAAACCCTAACCCTAACCCTAACCCTAAACCTAACCCTAAACCTATCACCAACCCTAACCCTAACCCTCACCCTAACACCAACCCTAACCCTAACCCTAACCCAAAACCTAACCCTAACCCAAACCCTAACCGTAACTCTAACCCTAACCCTAACCTTAACACTAACACTAAACCTAACACCAACCCTAACCCTAACCCTAACCCTAACCCTAACCCTAACCCTAACGCTAACCCTAACCCTAACACTAACCCTAACCTTTAACCCTAACCCTAAACCTAACCCTAAACCTAACACCAACCCTAACCCTAAACATAAACTTAACCCTACCCCTACCCCTAACCCTAACGCTAACACCAACCCTAACCCTAACCCTAACCCTAACCATAACACCAACCCTAATCCTAACCCTAAACCTAACACCAACCCTAACCCTAACCCTAACCCTAACACCAACCCTAACCCTAACCCTAACCCTAACCCTAACGCTAACCCTAACCCTAACCCTAACCCTAACCCTAACTCTAACCCTAACCCTAACGCTAACCCTAACCCTAACCCTAAACCTAACCCTAAACATAACACCAACCCTAACCCTAACCCTAACCCTAACACCAACCCTAACCCTAACCCTAACCCTAACCCTAACCTAACTCTAACCCTAACCCTAACCCATAACCCTAACCCTAACCCTAACACTAACCCTAACTTTAATCCCTAACCCTAACCCTAACCCTAACCCTAACCCAAAACTTAACCCTAACCCTAACCCTAACCCTAACCCTAACCCTAACCCTAAACTAACACTAACACTAACCCTAACCCCTAACCCTAACCCTAAACCTAACCCTAACCCTAACCCTAACACCAACCCTAATCCTAACCCTAACCCTAACCCAAAACCTAACCCTAACCCTAACCTAACTCTAACTCTAAAGCCTAAACCTAACCCTAACCCTAACCCTATACCTAACCCTAATCCAAAGCCTAACCCTAACCCTAACCCTAACCCTAACCTTAACCCTAACACTAACCCTAACCCTAACCCTAAACCTAACACTAACCCTAACCCTAACCCTAACCCTAACCCTAGGGCGAAAGCTAGTTCTCGGGGTAACCTAACCCTAACCCTAACCCTAACCCTAACCCTAACCTAACTCTAACCCTAACCCTAACCCCTAACCCTAACCCTAACTCTAACCCTAACCCTAACCCTAAACCTAACACCAACCCTAACCCTAACCCTAACCCTAACACCAACCCTAACCCTAACCCTAACCCTAACCCAAAACGTAACCCTAACGCTAACCTAACCCTAACCCTAACCCTAACCCTAACACTAACACTAACCCTAAACCTAACCCTAAACCTAACACCAACCCTAACCCTAACCCTAACCTTAACACCAACCCTAACTCTATTCCTAACCATAAACCGTAACCCTAACCCTAACCCTAACCCTAAACCTAACCCTAACCCTAACACCAACCCTAACCCTAACCCTAACCCAAAACCTAACCCTAACCCTAAACTAACTCTAACACTAAACCCTAACCCTAAACCTAACCCTATACCTAACCCTAACCCAAAGCCTAACCCTAACCCTAACCCTAACCCTAACACTAACCCTAACCCTAACCCTAACCCTAAACCTAACCCTAACGCTAGGGCGAGGAGTAGTGCTCGGGGTAACCTAACCCTAACCCTAACCCTAACCTAACTCTAACCCTAACCCTAACCCCTAACCCTAACACTAACCCTAACTCTAACCCTAACCCTAACCCTAAACCCAACACCAACCCTAACCCTAACCCTAACCCTAACCCTAACACGAACCCTAACCCTAACCCTAACACTAACCCAAAACCTAACCCTAACGCTAACCTAACTCTAACTCTAAACCCTAACCCTAACCCTAACCTAACTCTAACTCTAAACCCTAACCCTAACCCTAACCCTAAACCTAAACTCTAAACCCTAACCCACCCAACCCTAACCTAACACCAACCCTAACCCTAACCCTAACCCTAAACCCTAACCCTAACCCAACACTAACCCAAACCCTAACCCAAAACCTAACCCTAACCCTAACCCCTAACCCTAACGCTAAACCTAAACCTAACCCTAACCCTAACCAACAATACCCTTACCCAAAACACCCCTAACCCTAACCCTAACCCTAAACCCTAACCCTAACCCTAACCCTAAACCTAACCCTAAACCTATCACCAACCCTAACCATAACCCTAACCCTAACACCAACCCTAACCCTAACCCTAACCCTAAACCCTAACCCTAACCCTAACACTAACCCTAACCCTAACCCAAAACCTAACCCTAACCCAAACCCTAACCGTAACTCTAACCCTAACCCTAACCCTAACACTAACCCTAAACCTAACACCAACCCTAACCCTAACCCTAACCCTACCCTACCCCTAACCCTAACGCTAACACCAACCCTAACCCTAACCCTAACCCTAACCCTAACACCAACCCTAATCCTAACCCTAAACCTAACACCAACCCTAACCCTAACCCTAACCCTAACACCAACCCTAACCCTAACCCTAACCCTAACCCTAACGCTAACCCTAACCCTAACCCTAACCCTAACCCTAACCCTAACCCTAACTCTAACCCTAACCCTAACGCTAACCCTAACCCTAACCCTAACCCTAAACCTAACCCTAAACATAACACCAACCCTAACCCTAACCCTAACCCTAACACCAACCCTAACCCTAACCCTAACCCTAACCCTAACCCTAACCTAACTCTAACCCTAACCCTAACCCATAACCCTAACCCTAACCCTAACACTAACCCTAACTTTAATCCCTAACCCTAACCCTAAACCTAACCCTAACCCAAAACTTAACCCTAACCCTAACCCTAACCCTAACCCTAACCCTAAACTAACACTAACACTAACCCTAACCCCTAACCCTAACCCTAAACCTAACCCTAACCCTAACCCTAACACCAACCCTAATCCTAACCCTAACCCTAACCCAAAACCTAACCCTAACCCTAACCTAACTCTAACTCTAAAGCCTAAACCTAACCCTAACCCTAACCCTATACCTAACCCTAATCCAAAGCCTAACCCTAACCCTAACCCTAACCCTAACCCTAACACTAACCCTAACCCTAACCCTAAACCTAACACTAACCCTAACCTTAACCCTAACCCTAACCCTAACCCTAACCCTAGGGCGAAAGGTAGTTCTCGGGGTAACCTAACCCTAACCCTCACCCTAACCCTAACCCTAACCCTAACCTAACTCTAAACCTAACCCTAACCCCTAACCCTAACCCTAACTTTAACCCTAACCCTAACCCTAAACCTAACACCAACCCTAACCCTTACCCTAACCCTAACACCAACCCTAACCCTAATCCTAACCCTAACCCAAAACGTAACCCTAACGCTAACCTAACCCTAACCCTAACCCTAACCCTAACACTAACACTAACCCTAAACCTAACCCTAAACCTAACACCAACCCTAACCCTAACCCTAACCTTAACACCAACCCTAACTCTATTCCTAACCATAACCCGTAACCCTAACCCTAACCCTAACCCTAAACCTAACACCAACCCTAACCCTAACTCTAACCCTAACCCTAACACCAACCCTAACCCTAACCAAAAACCTAACCCTAAACCTAACCCTAACCCTAACCCTAACCCTAACCCTAACACTAACCCTAACCCCTAAACCTAACCCTAAACCTAACCCTAACCCTAACACCAACCCTAAACCTAACCCTAACCCTAACCCTAACCCAAAACCTAACCCTAACCTTAACTCTAACCCTAACCCTAACCTAACTCTAACTCTAAAGCCTAACACTAACCCTAACCCTAATCCTAAATCTACCACCAACCCTAACCCTAACACTAACCCTAACACCAACCCTAACCCTAACTCTAACCCTAAACCCTAACCCTAACCCTAACACTAACCCTAACCCTAACCCAAAACCTAACCCTAACCTTAACTCTAACCCTAACCCTAACCTAACTCTAACTCTAAACCCTAACCCTAACCCTAACCCTAACCCTAAATCTAACACCAACCCTAACCCTAACCCTAACCCTAACCTTAACACGAACCCTAACCCTAACCCTAACACTAACCCAAAACCTAACCCTAACGCTAACCTAACTCTAAACCTAAACCCTAACCCTAACCCTAACCCTAACCCTAATGCTAACCCAAAACCTAACCCTAACCCTAACCCTAAACCTAACCCTAAACCTAACACCAATCCTAACCCTAACCCTAACGCTAACCCTAAAACCAACCCTAAACCTAACCCAAAACCTAACCCTAACCCTAACCTTAACCCTAACGTTATCCCTAACACTAACCCTAACCCCTAACCCTAACCCTAAACCTGACCCTAACACTAACACCAACCCTAAACCTAACCCTAACCCTAACGCTACTCCAAAACCTAACCCTAACCCTAACCCTAACCCTAACCTAACTCTAACTCTAAACCCTAACCCTAACCCTAACCCTAACCCTAACCCTAAACCTAAAACCAACCCTAACCCTAACCCTAACCCTAACACCAACCCTAACCCTAACCCAAACCCTAAACCCTAACCCTAACCCTAACCCTAACCCTAACCCTAACCCAAAACCTACCCCTAAACCTAACACCAACCCTAACCCTAACCCAAACCCTAACCCTAACACCAACTCTAACCCAATCCCTAACCCTAACCCAAACCCTAACCCTAACACCAACTCTAACCCAATCCCTAACCCTAATCCTAACCCTAACCCTAACCCTAACCCAAAACCTAACCCTAACCATAACTCTAACCCTAACCCTAACCTAACTCTAACTCTAAACTCTAACCCTAACCTTAACCCTAACCCTAAATCTAACACATACCCTAACCCTAACCCTAACCCTAACACCAACCCTAACCCTAAACCCTAACCCTAACCCTAACACTAACCCTAACCCTAACCCATAACCTAACCCTAACCCTAATCCTAACCCTAACCTAACGCTAACACTAACCCTAACACTTACCCTAACCCCTAACCCTAACCCTAAACCTAACCCTAAACCTAACACCAACCCTAACCCTAACCCAAAACCTAACCCTAACACCAACTCTAACCCAATCCCTAACCCTATACCCTAACGCTAACCCTAACCCTAACCCTAACCCTAAACCTAACCCTAAACCTAACACCAAGCTTAACCCTAACCCTAACCCTAACACCAACCCTAACCCTAACCCTAATCCTAACCCTAACCCTAACCCTAACCCTAAATCTAACACCAACCCTAATCCTAACTCGAACCCAAAACCTAACCCTAACCCTAACCTAACTCTAACCCTAAACCCTAACCCTAGCCCTAACCCTAACCCTAACCCAAAACCTAACCCTAACCCTAACCCTAACCCTAACACTAACCGTAACGCTAACCCTAACACTAACACTAACCCTAACTTTAACACCTAACCCTAACCCTAAACCTAACCCTAAAACTAACACCAACACTAACCCTAACCCTAACCCTAACACCAACCCTAACACTGTCCCTTACCCTAAACCGTAACCCTAACCCTAACCCTAACCCTAAACCTAACACCAACCCTAAATTTAACCCTAACCCTAACCCTAACACCAACCCTAACCCTAACCCTAACCCTAAACCCTAACCCTAACCCTACCCTAACCCTAACCCTAACCCTAACCCTAACCCAAAATTTAACCCTAACCCTAACCCTAACCCTAATCCTAACCCTAACCCTAACCCGAACACTAACACTATCCCTAACCCCTAACCCTAACTTTAAACCTAACCCTAACCCTAACACCAACTCTAACCCTAACCCTAACCCTAACCCTAACCCAAAACCTAACCCTAACCCTAACCTAACTCTAACACTAAACACTAACCCTAACCCTAACCCTATACTTAACCCTAACCCAAAGCCTAACCCTAACCCTAACCCTAACCCTAACCCTAACCGTAACACTAACCCTAACCCTAACCCTAACCCTAACACTAACCCTAACCCTAACCCTAACCCTAACCCTAACCCTAACCCTAACCCTAAACCTAGGGCGAGGGGTAGTGCTCGGGGTAACCTAACCCTAACCCTAACCCTAACCCTAACCTAACTCTAACCCTAACTTTAACCCCTAACCCTAACACTAACCCTAACCCTAACCATAACCCTAACTCTAAACCCAAAACCAACCCTAACCCTAACCCTAACCCTAACCCTAACACGAACCCTAACCCTAACCCTAACACTAACCCAAAACCTAACCCTAACGCTAACCTAACTCTAACCCTAAACCCTAACCCTAACCCTAACCCTAATGCTAACCCAAAACCTAACCCTAACCCTAACCCTAACCCTAACCCTAAACCTAACACCAACCCTAACCTAACCCTAACCCTAACCCTAAAACCAACCCTAAACCTAACCCAAAACCTAACCCTAACCCTAACCCTAACCCTATCCCTAACACTAACCCTAACCCCTAACCCTAACCCTAACCTAACTCTAACTCTAAACCCTAACCCTAACCCTAACCCTAAACCTAAACCTAAATCCAACCCTAACCCTAACCCTAACCCTAACACCAACTTTAACCCTAACCAAAACCCTGAACCCTAACCCTAACCCTAACCCTAACCCTAACCCAAAACCTAACCCTAAACCTAACACCAACCCTAACCCTAACCCTAACCCTAACCCTAAACCTAGGGCGAGGGGTAGTGCTCGGGGTAACCTAACCCTAATCCTAACCCTAACCCTAACCTAATCTAACCCTAACTTTAACCCCTAACCCTAACACTAACCCTAACCCTAATCCTAACCCTAACTCTAAACTTAAAACCAAACCTAACCCTAACCCTAACCCTAACCCTAACACGAACCCTAACCCTAACCCTAACACTAACCCAAAACCTAACCCTAACGCTAACCTAACTCTAACCCTAAACCCTAACCCTAACCCTAACACTAACCCTAATGCTAACCCAAAACCTAACCCTAACCCTAACCCTAACCCTAAAACCAACCCTAAACCTAACCCAAAACCTAACCCTAACCCTAACCCTAACCCTAACCCTATCCCTAACACTAACCCTAACCCCTAACCCTAACCCTAAACCTGACCCTAACCCTAACACCAACCCTAAATCTAACCCTAACCCTAACGCTAACCCAAAACCTAACCCTAACCCTAACCCTAACCCTAAGCTAACTGTAACTCTAAACCCTAACCCTAACCCTAACCCTAACACCAACCCTAACCCTAACCCAAACCCTAAACCCTAACCCTAACCCTAACCCTAACTCTAACCCAAAACCTAACCCTAAACCTAACACCAACCCTAACCCTAACCCAAACCCTAACCCTAACACCAACCCTAACCCTAACCCAAAACCTAACCCTAAACCTAACCCTAACCCTAACCCTAACCCTAACCTTAACACCAACCCTAACTTTATTCCTAACCCTAAACCGTAACCCTAACCCTAACCCTAACCCTAAACCTAACACCAACCCTAACCCTAACCCTAACCCTAAACCTAACCCTCACCCTAACACTAACCCTAACCCAAAACCTAACCCTAACCTTAACCCTAACCCTAACCCTAACCTAACTCTAACTCTAAACCCTAACTCTAACCCTAACCCTAATCCTAAACCTAACACCAACCCTAACCCTAACCCTAACCCTAATCCTAACGCTAACCCTAACCCTAACGCTAACCCTAACCCCTAACCCTAACCCTAAACCTAATCCTAAACCTAACACCAAGCTTAACCCTAACCCTAACCCTAACACCAACCCTAACCCTAACCCTAATCCTAACTCTAACCCTAACCCTAACCCTAAATCTAACACCAACCCTAACCCTAACCCGAACCCAAAACCTAACCCTAACCCTGCCGGAGCCTGCCGGCCAGTCGAGCAGATGACCTGACTGAGGGGGTGAGGATACAGAAAAGAGACAGAAACGAAAGATGGGGTTGGGAGGACTGCTAGTCCCGAAGAACCCAGCAGCCCCGAGTTTATTTGTCTCAGCCAATTTATACAGCACATAAGCAGGAACATTCCCACCGTTATTTACAGAATGTGGTGACTTTTGTGTTTTTTTATCTTCCTTGTTTCTTGGCGTTTGGAACATGCTGACCTTCACATGTAGCCAACCTCCCTGTTCTTGTAAGCTTCTAGATAAGCAAGTTACTGTGAAACTCAGCCAAATATTTCTAAGACAAACGCCCTAGGGGGGGGGCGCATCAATGGCTCCCCGCATCTCCCCCCTTTTTATTTTATAGAGCTAAGGTGCTTATCCCAAGTGACGCCTGTCTTAAGTTGTCTCACCTTGTATCAAAGGATCTTACTCGTCTTTGGCAATGCACATCCTATTTTATCGGATGCCGCCTGGCTTGAGTTGTCCTGTACCAAGAGAGAGACTTACTCGTCATCGGCAAAATCACTTATTTATGGGGGCACCTCTTTGCTCTCGCGGAGAGTTATAGCATGGTATCAGGGCGTTTTTGTCTTTTGGTATGTAACAGCAACCTATGTAAGGTGACTTTAGTTGCTGAGAGGTCTCGGATAATCAATTGAAGCACACAGGGAAATATCAGTAACCCAAGAAGCACCAAGCCCGCAAGTCCAATGAGGGCTCCTATTCCATGTTGCCAGGCTGTAAGAGATGGGAAGCGGGATTGTATCCCTTCAACCATCTGTTTTGCCATTTCGGCAAGGGAAGTATCCAGCTGAGGTGCTTCTCTTAGGGCTAGAATATCTTGATGTAATTGTATCAAATTTAGAGAGGCATTATCATGATGCCAAATACCTGCAAGATGTTTTTGAACTTTATCCCAACCATAATCAGACTTATTATAAACCTTTCGGGTCACACAAATATGTTTAAAGTTTGCATGGCAGTCCAGATTTATGCGTAGTTTTATACTCTGTACCTCTCTTCCTATGAGAGACATAGTGTCATACAATGCATTTAAGCGTTCTTCTACTTTTTGATCTATAGCTTCTTGGATAGCAAGAGTTTGTGTAACATTAGCAGATAGCTGATTGACATATTGTGCAGTCTGAATAGATTGAGAAAGAGAGACAGCTGCGGTAGTAGCAGCAGCAATCAGAGTAACTAAGGCAGCAATACCTGCTACAAGGAGACCTACAAAGCGTTTTGGGCGTGAAAGCAATTCAGTAACTTGCTTGAATAGCTGAACTCCCTCATCACTATACCAGGGACCCGTAAGGTTTACGGGTACCATTACAAAAGAAGGTTGATGTAGGAGTACAAGTTTGCTAGTGGCAGAGATATTATAAACACAATTAGTAAGGGTACAATTATAACAACTAACATTCCAATGACTTTCGGCAGAAGTTATTGTCACATTTCCAATTAGAAGTACATAGGGTTCTGGCACGCAGGCCTGTACTTTGTAATAGCCAACATTAACCCGTACAACCTGTACATTCCCTCGTGGATCCCCAGTCTCCCCCCCCATAGCGGCCACCAACCGCCACAAATAAGACTGTATGGGGCCGCCGTCCATAGTTAATAGAGTCTCTACCAGATATAATTTTCCCATATTGTCTTTTTCTTGAAGACCCCAATTTACCAAATACCCTGAGTTACTGGTATTATACACCGTACCGTTAGTCCCACGGCACCTAAGCCATACAGGTTGTCCCGTATGGTTGTTGTTGTCGCGTTCACAAACAGGGAAATCAGGTGCTCCCGATGTAATATTTGGCACTCCTGCTCCTGTGAGTTCTGTCATCCAAACTTCCCAATTGGTCAAAGTGGTGGTGATTTGTTGGAACTCATTGTCCCCATCCTTGAGGGGACTGTTTATCTGGACCAAGTAGCTCCTTCTGGATAGAGTCAGGTTAACTAGGAGACAGTTGTTCTTGTCCCCGGGGTTTTTTGTGAAACAAATGGGCCTCCCTGTGGATAGGCCATCAAAACTGAAGTTTTCCGCCTTTGTCGGACGAATGTGGCTGCTGGAAAAACCACCCATACACCAAGTGTTGTTGGTGTAGACAGGAATCTCTGGATGATCCCAGGCAGCCGGTTGGAGCAATGGGGGGTTAGGCACGTATGTCCAATAGTTATTCCCTTGTCCCTGACTCTTCGAGGCTGCGCCTAGCAGGACCAGCACGGTCAGGAACATCTTTTGAGAAGTTACCACTGAGGAGCTGCGCGTCTGTGGAGATTCAACTGGACTCATCATCACTGTCTTCAGGGTCTAGGGGCTGCTGGTCCCTCCACTCCTTAGATTTTTCCGCATGGCGTACCAGTCTTTCCGGGAGCCACCTCGGGGCGTCAGCATCCTGTGGAAAAACACAAACATATCCTCGGCCCCATATGAGGACCGGGTCTGGGCCTTGTCACGAACCCGTAAGTGGGTCCTTCCATTTAACCAAGGCCTGGGGGCTGGCAGAAGGATGCCAAAAGCGATCTGCTGTACTCTTGAGAAACATTAACAATTTGGCAGGTTGGGCAAGTTTGAACTATATGTCTGGCCTATTTGTAAGTAATAGGAAAATGAGCTTGAAGGCCAGCAGCATTTGTATGGGTTAAAGAATGAAACTCAGTTGCCTCAGTAATTAGAACATTAGCAATCAATGAATCAGCAACAGCATTGCCACGCATCAGTTGTCCCGGTAGGGAGGTGTGGGCACGTATATGAGTAATGAAGAATGGATGTTGTCGGTTTCTAACCACCTGTTGAAGCTGATTAAAAAGAAACTGGAGAGACGGGCTTGAGTTATTAGACAGTAACGCCGTCTCAATGTTTTTTACTGTGTAAACTACATAAGCTGAATCAGAGACAATATTTAAAGGTTTAGTATAATCCTATAAGGCAGTTAATACAGCAAGTAACTCTGCTCTCTGTGCAGAGGTGCAATTAGTTTGAATGACTTGTTGATTTATTTTACTTATTATCGCTGTCCTGTCGTTACTAGACCCATCAGTAAAAACTGTTACAGCTTTTGAAATTGGAGCTGGACTTAATCTCTTAGGGAAAATCCAACTGGTCTTTAGAAGGAATTGAAACAATTTATTTTTTGGATAGTGATTATTAATAATTTTAAAATATCCACAAATAGCAACTTGTCAGATTTTAGAATGGGTATTTAAGTATATAATTTGTTGTTTTTTAAACGGGACTACTATTTTATCAGCTTAGATTCCGTTTAAATAAAGAACTTAAGTGTGAGCTCATAAAACAAGCTCTGAAATTAATTCCAAATAAGTTGGGAGTGATTTGACAAAATTATTAGGTAGAAACAGCCACTCTACCAAGTCAGTTTGTTGAATTATCACCGCTGTAGGTGAATGGGGGATTCCATATGCGAGGCTCCTCAGGAGGCGGAGCAGTGAAATTATTTACAGGGGGATCCCTACCCCTGGGATTTCATGGACCGGTGTAAGCAATCAGGGGAGGTCTGGAAACGCTTTTCCCAGTATAAGGCACTTGGGGAGGTCCGAGGCAATCTTTTCCCTTCCGAGCAACCTTAAGTTTCACTAGCTGTCCCTGAAGAATTTTCATTTGCTGAGAAAGTGTATAAATTGGATCAGTGGGCTGTCTACTTTCTTGAGCTGCAGCCACTACAGGGGGATATTTTTCCCTATCATACTTAGCTGCAGTTTCTTCCAAACCTTTTTGATCTTTTAGATCTAATTCTTCCCATAGCTCATCCGGCACTTCCTGATAAGTAGGTTCATTATTGTATATCGGAGCTCCCTCCCCCTCCTCTCCTTCCTCCGGAGCAGAGGCAGAAACGGGAAGCTCCACATTTTCTGCCTGTTTTACCTTTTTCAGCCTACAGCCCTCATGTCTAAGATCTAAGCAGTCTCTAATTAAAGTCCATAGCCCAAATGTCTCTACTGGGACCAGTTGAGGTCCGTGGGCAGTATAATAATCCTGCACTCTCTCTCCAACCTTTGTCCATGTTTTCGAGCTAACTGTCCCTTCTTCTGGGAACCATGGACAAACCTCCTCTACAAACTGCAGAAAAGAGTGCAGCTGTGTGGTGCTAACCTTAGTGCCCCTTGAACGGAGCATGGTCTTTAAGACCTGTACAAATAGCGCTTTGCTATTCTCTTGCCCCATAATTTTTTACTCCCAACTATATATCTACTAACCACTCCCTTACTGACTCACGTGTCCGAGTCACTTGCGCGCTTTTCCCGAGCGGTGTCCTCTACCGTGGTCCCAGGTTTTCAGGTCCCTGTTCGGGCGCCACTTGCCGGAGCCTGCCGGCCAGTCGAGCAGATGACCTGACTGAGGGGGTGAGGATACAGAAAAGAGACAGAAACGAAAGATGGGGTTGGGAGGACTGCTAGTCCCGAAGAACCCAGCAGCCCCGAGTTTATTTGTCTCAGCCAATTTATACAGCACATAAGCAGGAACATTCCCACCGTTATTTACAGAATGTGGTGACTTTTGTGTTTTT
>NW_027669257.1:5000-7500 GCF_964194185.1 Rhinolophus hipposideros | reverse complement strand
CCTAACCCTAACCCTAACCCTAACCCTAACACGAACCCTAACCCTAACCCTAACACTAACCCAAAACCTAACCCTAACGCTAACCTAACTCTAACTCTAAACCCTAACCCTAACCCTAACCTAACTCTAACTCTAAACCCTAACCCTAACCCTAACCCTAAACCTAACACCAACCCTAACCCTAACCCTAAACCTAACACCAACCCTAACCCTAACCCTAACCCTAAACCCTAACCCTAACCCTAACACTAACCCTAACCCTAACCCAAAACCTAACCCTAACCCTAACCCTAACCCTAACGCTAAACCTAACCCTAACCCTAACCCTAACCCTAACACTAACTCTTACCCAAAACCTAACCCTAACCTTAACCCTAACCCTAACCCTAACCCTAACCTAACTCTAACTCTAAACCCTAACCCTAACCCTAACCCTAAACCTAACCCTAAACCTATCACCAACCCTAACCCTAACCCTCACCCTAACACCAACCCTAACTCTAACCCTAACCCAAAACCTAACCCTAACCCAAACCCTAACCGTAACTCTAACCCTAACCCTAACCTTAACACTAACACTAAACCTAACACCAACCCTAACCCTAACCCTAAACCTAACCCTAACCCTAACCCTAACGCTAACCCTAACCCTAACACTAACCCTAACCTTTAACCCTAACCCTAAACCTAACCCTAAACCTAACACCAACCCTAACCCTAAACATAAACTTAACCCTACCCCTACCCCTAACCCTAACGCTAACACCAACCCTAACCCTAACCCTAACCCTAACCCTAACACCAACCCTAATCCTAACCCTAAAACTAACACCAACCCTAACCCTAACCCTAACCCTAACACCAACACTAACCCTAACCCTAACCCTAACCCTAACGCTAACCCTAACCCTAACCCTAACCCTAACCCTAACTCTAACCCTAACCCTAACGCTAACCCTAACCCTAACCCTAAACCTAACCCTAAACATAACACCAACCCTAACCCTAACCCTAACCCTAACACCAACCCTAACCCTAACCCTAACCCTAACCCTAACCCTAACCTAACTCTAACCCTAACCCTAACCCATATCCCTAACCCTAACCCTAACACTAACCCTAACTTTAATCCCTAACCCTAACCCTAACCCTAACCCTAACCCAAAACTTAACCCTAACCCTAACCCTAACCCTAACCCTAACCCTAAACTAACACTAACACTAACCCTAACCCCTAACCCTAACCCTAAACCTAACCCTAACCCTAACCCTAACACCAACCCTAATCCTAACCCTAACCCTAACCCAAAACCTAACCCTAACCCTAACCTAACTCTAACTCTAAAGCCTAAACCTAACCCTAACCCTAACCCTATACCTAACCCTAATCCAAAGCCTAACCCTAACCCTAACCCTAAACTTAACCCTAACACTAACCCTAACCCTAACCCTAAACCTAACACTAACCCTAACCCTAACCCTAACCCTAACCCTAGGGCGAAAGGTAGTTCTCGGGGTAACCTAACCCTAACCCTAACCCTAACCCTAACCCTAACCTAACTCTAACCCTAACCCTAACCCCTAACCCTAACCCTAACTCTAACCCTAACCCTAACCCTAAACCTAACACCAACCCTAACCCTAACCCTAACCCTAACACCAACCCTAACCCTAACCCTAACCCAAAACGTAACCCTAACGCTAACCTAACCCTAACCCTAACCCTAACCCTAACACTAACACTAACCCTAAACCTAACCCTAAACCTAACACCAACCCTAACCCTAACCCTAACCTTAACACCAACCCTAACTCTATTCCTAACCATAAACCGTAACCCTAACCCTAACCCTAACCCTAAACCTAACCCTAACCCTAACACCAACCCTAACCCTAACCCTAACCCAAAACCTAACCCTAACCCTAAACTAACTCTAACACTAAACCCTAACCCTAAACCTAACCCTATACCTAACCCTAACCCAAAGCCTAACCCTAACCCTAACCCTAACCCTAACACTAACCCTAACCCTAACCCTAACCCTAAACCTAACCCTAACGCTAGGGCGAGGAGTAGTGCTCGGGGTAACCTAACCCTAACCCTAACCCTAACCCTAACCTAACTCTAACCCTAACCCTAACCCCTAACCCTAACACTAACCCTAACTCTAACCCTAACCCTAACCCTAAACCCAACACCAACCCTAACCCTAACCCTAACCCTAACCCTAACCCTAACACGAACCCTAACCCTAACCCTAACACTAACCCAAAACCTAACCCTAACGATAACCTAACTCTAACTCTAAACCCTAACCCTAACCCTAACCTAACTCTAACTCTAAACCCTAACCCTAACCCTAACCCTAAACCTAACACCAACCCTAACCCTAACCCTAAACCTAACACCAACCCTAACCCTAACCCTAAACCTAAACCCTAACCCTAACCCTAACACTAACCCTAACCCTAACCCAAAACCTAACCCTAACCCTAACCC
>NW_027669258.1:0-14413 GCF_964194185.1 Rhinolophus hipposideros | reverse complement strand
GGCGAGGGGTAGTGCTCGGGGTAGGGTTAGTTGAAGGGCTAGTGTTTGGCAGAGGCCCACGGGCAGTGTTAGGGTTAGGGCTCATGTTAAGCCTAGGACTAGTGGTAGTGGTAGGGGTTGGCCGAGGACTAGGGGTAGGTGTCACGAAATGGCTCCGGGTAGTCCTAGGACTCCGAACGGATGTAGGGCTGATTAGGGTGTGGCTAATGGTGGGTCCAGGGTGATTTTGTAGGACACGGGTTAGTGCTCTGGCTATCGGTAGGGCAAGGTGTACCGGTTGGCGACGGGCAAGTGCTAGGCTTCGGACTAGTGTGAGCACTGGGCGTTGGTCTAGGGCCCGAGGTAGGGCTAGTGGGAGCTGTAGGCGTAGCGCTGGGGTAGGCAAAGGGCAAGGGGTGGGTGTCTGGGTAAACCTCGGAGTAGGCTTAGGACCAGGAGTGGGACCTGTGGCAAGGGGTAGGGATGGCGGTGGGCCTATGGGTAGGGGGAGCTGTAGGGAAAGGGGTAGGGGTAGGACCAGAGGTAGTGCTAGGCGTAGGCCTAGGGCGAGGGGTAGTGCTCGGGGTAACTTAACCCTAACCCTAACCCTAACCCTAACACTAACCCTAACCCTAACCCTAACCCTAACACCAACCCTAAACCTAACCCTAACCCTATACCTAACACCAAACCTAACCCTAACCCTAACCCTAACCCTAACACCAAACCTAACCCTAACCCTAACCCTAACCCTAACCCTAACACCAACCCTAACCCTAAACCTAAACCTAACCCTAACACCAACCCTAACCCTAACCCTAACCCTAACCCTAACACCAACCCTAACCCTAACCCTAACCCTAACCCTAACCCTATGCCTAACACGAACCCTAACCCTAACCCTAAATCTAACACCAACCCTAACCCTAACCCTAATTCTAACCCTAAACCTAACACCAACCCTAACCCTAACCCAAACACTAACCCTAACACCAACTCTAACCCTAACCCTAACCCTAACCCTAACACCAACCCTAACCCTAACCCTAACCCTAACTCTAACCCTAACCCTAACCCTAACACCAACCCTAACCCTAACCCTAACCCTAACCCTAACACCAACCCTAACCCTAATCCTAACCCTAACCCTAACCCTAACACCAACCCTAACCCTAACCCTAACCCAAAACCTAACACAAACCCTAACCCTAACCCTAACCCTAACCCTATGCCTAACACCAACACTAACCCTAATCCTAACCCTAACCCTAACCCTAACCCTAACACTAACCCTAACCCTAACCCTAACCCTAACCCTAACACCAAACCTAACCCTAACCCTAACCCTATACCTAACACCAACCCTAACCCTAACCCTAACCCTAACTCTAACACCAACCCTAACACTAACCCTAACCCTAACCCTAACCCTAACACCAACCCTAACCCTAATCCTAACCCTAACCCTAACCCTAACCCTAACCCTAACACCAACCCTAACCCTAACCCTAACCCTAACCCTAAACCTAACACCAACCCTAACCCTAATCCTAACCCTAACCCTAACCATAACACCAAACCTAACCCTAACCCTAACCCTAAACCCTAATCCTAACCCTAACCCTAACCCTAACCCTATCACTAACCCTAACCCTAACCCTAACCCTAACCCCAACCCTAACCCTAACCCTAACCCTAATCCTAACCCTATACCTAACAGCAACCCTAACCCTAACCCTAACCCTAACCCTAACACCAACCCTAATCCTAACCCTAAACCTAACACCAACCCTAACCCTAATCCTAACCCTAACCCTAACCCTAACCCTAACACCAACCTTAACCGTAACCCTAACCCTAACCCTATACCTAAACCTAACACCAACCCTAACCCTAACCCTAACCCTAACCCTAACACCAACCCTAACCCTAACCCTAACCCTAAACCCTAATCCTAACGCTAACCCTAACCCTAACCCTAACCCTAACAAGGGCAAGGTGTAGTGGTCATCGACGGGCAAGTTCTAGGCCTCGGACTAGAAGGAGCCATGTGCGTTGGTCTAGGGCCCGAGCTAGGGCTAGTGAGAGCGGTAGGCGTAGCGCTGGGGTAGGCATAGGGCAAGGGGTGGGTGTCGAGGTAAACCTCGGAGTAGGCCTAGGGCCAGGAGTGGGAGCTGTGGCTAGTGGTAGGGTTGGGGGTGGGCCTATGGGTACGAGGAGCTGTAGGGCCAGGGGTAGTGGTAGGACCAGAGGTAGTGCTAGGCGTAGGCCTAGGGCGAGGGGTAGTGCTCGGGGTAGGGTTAGTTGAAGGGCTAGTGTTTGGCAGAGGCCCACGTGCAGTGTTAGGGTTAGGGCTCATTTTAGGCCTAGGACTAGTGGTAGTGGTAGGGGATGGCCGAGGGCTAGGCGTAACTGTCACAAGAGGGCTCCGTGTAGTCCTAGGACTCCGAAAGGATGTAGGGCTGGATTAGGGTGTGGCTAATGGTGAGTCCAGGGGGATTTCGTAGGACACGGGTTAGTGCTCTGGCTATCGGTAGTGCAAGGTGTACCGGTTGGCGACGGACAAGTGCTAGGCTCGGACTAAAGTGAGCACTGGGCGTTTGTCTAGGGCCCGAGGTAGGGCTAGTGGGAGCGGTAGGCATAGCGCTGGGGTAGGCAAAGGGCAAGGGGTGTGTGTCGGGGTAAACCTCGGAGTAGGCCTAGGACCAAGAGTGGGAGCTGTGGCTAGTGGTAGGGATGGGGGTGGGCCTATGGGTAGGGGGAGCAGTAGGGACAGGGGTAGGGTGGTACCAGAGGTAGTGCTAGGCGTAGGCCTAGGGCGAGGGGTAGTGCTCGGGGTAACCTAACACAAACCCTAACCCTAACCCTAACCCTAACCCTAACCCTATGCCTAACACCAACACTAACCCTAACCCTAACCCTAAACCTAAGACCAACCCTAACCCTAATCCTAACCCTAACCCTAACCCTAACCCTAACACTAACCCTAACCCTAACCCTAACCCTAACACCAACCCTAACCCTAACCCTAATTCTAACCCTAACCCTAACCCTAACACCAACTCTAACCCTAACCCTAACCCGAACCCTAACACCAACCCTAACCCTAACCCTAACCCTAAACCTAACCCTAACCCTATGCCTAACACCAACACTAACCCTAACCCTAACCCTAACCCTAACACCAACCCTAACCCTAATCCTAACCCTAACCCTAACCCTAACCCTAACACTAACCCTAACCCTAACCCTAACCTAACACCAACCCTAACCCTAACCCTAACCCTAACCCTAACCCTAACCCTATGCCTAACACCAACACTAACCCTAACCCTAACCCTAACCCTAACACTAACCCTAACCCTAACCCTACCCTAACACCAACCCTAACCCTCACCCTAACCCTACCCCTAACACTAACCCTAACACCAACCCTAACCCTAACCCTAACCCTAACCCTAACACCAACCCTAACCCTAACCCTAAACCTAACCCTAACCCTAACCCTAACACCAACCCTAACCCTAATCCTAACCCTAACCCTAACCCTAACCCTAACCCTATACCTAACACCAACCCTAACCCTAACCCTAACCCTAACCCTAACACCAACCCTAACCCTAACCCTAACCCTAACCCTAACCCTAACACCAACCCTAACCCTAATCCTAACCCTAACCCTAACCCTAACCCTAACCCTAACCCTAACACCAACCCTATCCCTAACCCTAACCCTAACCCTAAACCTAACACCAACCCAAACCCTAACCCTAACCCTAACCCTAACACCAAACCTAACCCTAACCCTAACCCTATACCCTAATCCTAAACCTAACCCTAACCCTAACCCTAACCCTAACCCTAACAAGGGCAAGGTGTACTGGTCAGCGACGGGCAAGTTCTCGGCCTCGGACTAGAGGGAGCCATGGGCGTTGGTCTAGGGCCCGAGCTAGGGCTAGTGAGAGCGGTACGCGTAGCGCTGGGGTAGGCATAGAGCAAGGGGTGGGTGTCGAGGTAAACCTCGGAGTAGGCCTAGGGCCAGGAGTGGGAGCTGTGGCTAGGGGTAGGGATGGGGGTGGGCCTATAAGTAGGGGGAGCTGTAGAACCAGGGGTAGGGGTAGGACCAGAGGTAGTGCTAGGCGTAAGCCTAGGGCGATGGGTAGTGCTCGGGGTAGGGTTAGGTGAAGGGCTAGTGGTTGGCAGAGGCCCCCGGGCAGTGTTAGGGTTAGGGCTCATGTTAGGCCTAGGACTAGTGGTAGTGGTAGGGGTTGGCCGAGGGTTAGGGGTAGGTGTCACGGGAGGGCTCCGAGTAGTCCTAGGACTCGGAACAGGTGTAGGGCTGGATTAGGGTGTGGTAAGTGTGGGTCCAGGGTGATTTCGTAGGACACGGGTTAGTGTTCTGGCTATTGGTAGGCAAGGTGTACTGGTCGGAGACGGGCAAGTGCTAGGCTTCGGACTAGAGTGAGCACTGGGCGTTGGAATAGGGCCCGAGCTAGGGCTAGTGGGAGCGGTAGGCGTAGCACTGGGGTAGGCATAGGGCAAGGGGTGGGTGTCGGGGTAAACCTCGGAGTAGGCTTTGGGCCAGAGGTTGGAGTTGTGTCTAGGAGTAGGCATGGGGGTGGGCCTATAAGTAGGGGGAGCTGTAGGGCCAGGGGTAGGGGTAGTACCAGAGGTAGTGCTAGGCGTAAGCCTAGGGCGAGGGGTAGTGCTCGGGGTAGGGTTAGGTGAAGGGCTAGTGGTTGGCAGAGGCCCACGGGCAGTGTTAGATTTAGGGCTCATGTTAGGCCTAGGACTAGTGGTTGTGGTAGGAGATGGCCGAGGGCTAGGGGTAACTGTCACGGGAGGGCTCCGGGTAGTCCTAGGACTCCGAACGGATGTAGGGCTGGATTAGGGTGTGGCTAATGGTGGGTCCACGGTGATTTCGTAGGACACGGGTTAGTGCTCTGGCTATCGGTAGGGCAAGGTGTACCGGTTGGCGACGGGCAAGTGCTAGGCTTCGGACTAGAGTGAGCACTGGGCGTTGGTCTAGGGCCCGAGGTAGGGCTAGTGGGAGCGGTAGGCGTAGCGCTATGGTAGGCAAAGAGCAAGGGGTGGGTGTCGGTGTAAACCTCGGAGTAGGCCCAGGACCAGGAGTGGGAGCTGTGGCTAGGGGTAGGGATGGGGGTGGGCCTATGGGTAGGGGGAGCTGTAGGGACAGGGGTAGGGGTAGGACCAGAGGTAGTGCTAGGCGTAGGCCTAGGGCGAGGGGTAGTGCTCGGGGTAACCTAACCCTAACCCTAACCCTAACCCTAACACTAATCCTAACCCTAACCCTAACCCTAACACCAACCCTAACACTAAACCTAACCCTAAAACTAACCCTAACCCTAACACCAACCCTAACCCTAAACCTAACCCTAACCCTAACACCAACCCTAACCCTAATCCTAACCCTAACCCTAACCCTAACACCAACCCTAACCCTAACCCTAACCCTAACACCAACCCTAACCCTAACCCTAACCCTAACCCTCACCCTATGCCTAACATGAACCCTAACCCTAACCCTAACCCTAACCCTAACACCAACCCTAACCCTAACCCTAACCCTAACCCTAACCCTAACCCTAACCCTAACCCTATGCCTAACACGAACCCTAACCCTAAACCAAACCCTAACCCTAACACCAACCCTAACCCTAATCCTAACCCTAAACCTAACCCTAACCCTAACCCTAACACTAACCCTAACCCTAACCCTAACCCTAACACCAACCCTAACCCTAACCCTAACCCTAACCCTAACCCTATACCTAACACCAACCCTAACCCTAACCCTAACCCTAACCCTAACCCTAACCGTAACCCTAACACTAACCCTAACCCTAAACCTAACACCAACCCTAACCCTAACCCTAACCCTAACCCTAACACCAACCCCAACCCTAACCCTAACCCTAAACCCTAATCCTAACCCTAACCCTAACCCTAACCCTAACCCTAACCCTAACCCTAACAAGGGCAAGGTGTACTGGTCAGCGACGGGCAAGTTCTAGGCCTCGGACTAGAAGGAGCCATGGGCGTTGGTCTAGGGCCCGAGCTAGGGCTAGTGAGAGCGGTAGGCGTAGCGCTGGGGTAGGCATAGGGCAAGGGGTGGGTGTCGAGGTAAACCTCGGAGTAGGCCTAGGGCCAGGAGTGGGAGCTGTGGCTAGTGGTAGGGTTGGGGGTGGGCCTATGGGTAGGGGGAGCTGTAGGGCCAAGGGTAGTGGTAGGACCAGAGGTAGTGCTAGGCGTAGGCCTAGGGCGAGTGGTAGTGCTCGGGGTAGGGTTAGTTGAAGGGCTAGTGTTTGGCAGAGGCCCACGGGCAGTGTTAGGGTTAGGGATCATGTTAAGCCTAGGACTAGTGGTAGTGGTAGGGGTTGGCCGAGGACTAGGGGTAGGTGTCACGAAATGGCTCCGGGTAGTCCTAGGACTCCGAACGGATGTAGGGCTGATTAGGTTGTGGCTAATGGTGGGTCCAGGGTGATTTCGTAGGACACGGGTTAGTGCTCTGGCTATCGGTAGGGCAAGGTGTACCGGTTGGCGACGGGCAAGTGATAGGCTTCGGACTAGTGTGAGCACTGGGCGTTGGTCTAGGGCCCGAGGTAGGGCTAGTGGGAGCTGTAGGCGTAGCGCTGGGGTAGGCAAAGGGCAAGGGGTGGGTGTCGGGGTAAACCTCGGAGTAGGCCTAGGACCAGGAGTGGGACCTGTGGCAAGGGGTAGGGATGGCGGTGGGCTTATGGGTAGGGGGAGCTGTAGGGACAGGGGTAGGGGTAGGACCAGAGGTAGTGCTAGGCGTAGGCCTAGGGCGAGGGGTAGTGCTCGGGGTAACCTAACCCTAACCCTAACCCTAACCCTAACACTAACCCTAACCCTAACCCTAAACCTAACACCAACCCTAAACCTAACCCTAAACCCTAATCCTAACCCTAACCCTAACCCTAACCCTAACCCTAACACCAACCCTAACCCTAACCCTAACCCTAAACCTAACACCAACCATAACCCTAACCCTAACCCTAACCCTAACCCTAACAACAACCCTAACCCTAACCCTAACCCTAAACCCTAACCCTAACCCTAACCCTAACCCTAACCCTAACCCTAACCCTAACCCTAACAAGGGCAACGTGTACTGGTCAGCAACGGGCAAGTTCTAGGCCTCGGACGAGAGGGAGCTATGGGCGTCGGTCTAGGGCTTGAGCTAGGGCTAGTGGGAGCGGTAGGCGTAGCGCTGGGGTAGGCATAGGGCAAGTGGTGGGTGTCGAGGTAAACCTCGGAGTAGGCCTAGTGCCAGGAGTGGGAGCTGTGGCTAAGGGTAGGGGTGTGGGTGGGCCTATGGGTAGGGGGAGCTGTAGGGCCAGGGGTAGGAGTAGGACCAGAGGTAGTTCCAGGCGTACGCCTAGGGCGAGGGGTAGTGCTCGGGGTAACCTAACCCTAACCCTAACCCTAACCCTAACCCTAACCCTAACCATAACCCTAACACCAACCCTAACCCTAACACTAACCCTAACCCTAACCCTAAACCTAACACCAAACCTAACCCTAATCCTAACCCTAACCCTAACCCTAACCCTAACCTTAACACCAACCCTAACCCTAACCCTAACCCTAACCCTAAACCTAACACCAACCATAACCGTAACCCTAACCCTAACCCTAACCCTAACACCAACCCGAACCCTAATCCTAACCCTTACCCTAACCCTAACCCTAACCCTAATACCAACCCTAACCCTAACACTAACCCTAACCCTAACCTTAAACCTAACACCAACCCTAACCCTAATCCTAACCCTAACCCTAACCCTAACCCTAACACCAACCCTAACCCTAACCCTAACCCTAACGCTAACCCTAACCCTAACCCTAACATCAACCCTAACCCTAACACTAACCCTAACCCTAACCTTAAACCTAACAACAACCCTAACCCTAATCCTAACCCTAACCCTAACCCTAACCCTAACCCTAACCCTAACACCAACCCTAACCCTAACCCTAACCCTAAGCCTAATCCTAAGCCTAACACCAACCCTAACCCTAACCCTAACCCTAAACCCTAACCCTAACCCTAACCCTAACCCTAACCCTAACCCTAACCCTACCCTAACAAGGGCAACGTGTACTGGTCAGCAACGGGCAAGTTCTAGGTCTCGGACAAGAGGGAGCCATGGGCGTTGGTCTAGGGCCCGAGCTAGGGCTAGTGGGAGCGGTAGGCGTAGCGCTGGGGTAGGCATAGGGCAAGGGGTGGGTGTCGCGGTAAACCTCGGAGTAGGCCTAGGGCCAGGAGTGGGAGCTGTGGCTAGGGGTAGGGGTGGGGGTTGTCCTGTGGGTAGGGGTAGCTGTAGGGCCAGGGGTAGGGGTAGGACCAGAGGTAGTGCTAGGCGTATGCCTAGGGCGAGGGGTAGTGCTCGGGGTAACCTAACCGTAACCCTAACCCTAACCCTAACCCTAACCCTAACCCTAACCCTAACCCTAACCCTAACACCAACCCTAACCCTAACCCTAACCCTAACCCTAACCCTAACCCTAAACCTAACACCAACCCTAACCCTAACCCTAACCCTAACACCAACCCTAACCCTAACCCTAACCCTACACCCTAACCCTAACCCTAACCCTAACCCTAACCCTAACCCTAACCCTAACCCTAACAAGGACAAGGTGTACTGGTCAGCAACGGGCAAGTTCTAGGCCTCGGACGACAGGGAGCCATGGGCGTTTGTCTAGGGCCGAGCTAGGGCTTGGGAGCGGTAGGCGTAGCGCTGTGGTAGGCAAAGGGCAAGGGGTGGGTGTCGGGGTAAACCTCGGAGTTGGCCTAGGACCAGGAGTGGGAGCTGTGGCTAGTGGTAGGGTTGGGGGTGGGCCTATGGGTAGGGGGAGCTGTAGGGCCAGGGGTAGTGGTAGGACCAGAGGTAGTGCTAGGCGTAGGCCTAGGGCGAGGGGTAGTGCTCGGGGTAGGGTTAGTTGAAGGGCTAGTGTTTGGCAGAGGCCCACGTGCAGTGTTAGGGTTAGGGCTCATTTTAGGCCTAGGACTAGTGGTAGTGGTAGGGGATGGCCGAGGGCTAGGCGTAACTGTCACAAGAGGGCTCCGGGTAGTCCTAGGACTCCGAAAGGATGTAGGGCTGGATTAGGGTGTGGCTAATGGTGAGTCCAGGGGGATTTCGTAGGACACGGGTTAGTGCTCTGGCTATCGGTAGTGCAAGGTGTACCGGTTGGCGACGGGCAAGTGCTAGGCTCGGACTAAAGTGAGCACTGGGCGTTTGTCTAGGGCCCGAGGTAGGGCTAGTGGGAGCGGTAGGCATAGCGCTGGGGTAGGCAAAGGGCAAGGGGTGGGTGTCGGGGTAAACCTCGGAGTAGGCCTAGGACCAAGAGTGGGAGCTGTGGCTAGTGGTAGGGATGGGGGTGGGCCTATGGGTAGGGGGAGCAGTAGGGACAGGGGTAGGGTGGTACCAGAGGTAGTGCTAGGCGTAGGCCTAGGGCGAGGGGTAGTGCTCGGGGTAACCTAACACAAACCCTAACCCTAACCCTAACCCTAACCCTAACCCTATGCCTAACACCAACACTAACCCTAACCCTAACCCTAAACCTAAGACCAACCCTAACCCTAATTTTAACCCTAACCCTAACCCTAACCCTAACACTAACCCTAACCCTAACCCTAACCCTAACACCAACCCTAACCCTAACCCTAATTCTAACCCTAACCCTAACCCTAACACCAACTCTAACCCTAACCCTAACCCGAACCCTAACACCAACCCTAACCCTAACCCTAACCCTAAACCTAACCCTAACCCTATGCCTAACACCAACACTAACCCTAACCCTAACCCTAACCCTAACACCAACCCTAACCCTAATCCTAACCCTAACCCTAACCCTAACCCTAACCCTAACACTAACCCTAACCCTAACCCTAACCTAACACCAACCCTAACCCTAACCCTAACCCTAACCCTAACCCTAACCCTATGCCTAACACCAACACTAACCCTAACCCTAACCCTAACCCTAACACTAACCCTAACCCTAACCCTACCCTAACACCAACCCTAACCCTCACCCTAACCCTACCCCTAACACTAACCCTAACACCAACCCTAACCCTAACCCTAACCCTAACCCTAACACCAACCCTAACCCTAACCCTAAACCTAACCCTAACCCTAACCCTAACACCAACCCTAACCCTAATCCTAACCCTAACCCTAACCCTAACCCTAACCCTATACCTAACACCAACCCTAACCCTAACCCTAACCCTAACCCTAACACCAACCCTAACCCTAACCCTAACCCTAACCCTAACCCTAACACCAACCCTAACCCTAATCCTAACCCTAACCCTAACCCTAACCCTAACCCTAACCCTAACACCAACCCTATCCCTAACCCTAACCCTAACCCTAAACCTAACACCAACCCAAACCCTAACCCTAACCCTAACCCTAACACCAAACCTAACCCTAACCCTAACCCTATACCCTAATCCTAAACCTAACCCTAACCCTAACCCTAACCCTAACCCTAACAAGGGCAAGGTGTACTGGTCAGCGACGGGCAAGTTCTCGGCCTCGGACTAGAGGGAGCCATGGGCGTTGGTCTAGGGCCCGAGCTAGGGCTAGTGAGAGCGGTACGCGTAGCGCTGGGGTAGGCATAGAGCAAGGGGTGGGTGTCGAGGTAAACCTCGGAGTAGGCCTAGGGCCAGGAGTGGGAGCTGTGGCTAGGGGTAGGGATGGGGGTGGGCCTATAAGTAGGGGGAGCTGTAGAACCAGGTGTAGGGGTAGGACCAGAGGTAGTGCTAGGCGTAAGCCTAGGGCGATGGGTAGTGCTCGGGGTAGGGTTAGGTGAAGGGCTAGTGGTTGGCAGAGGCCCCCGGGCAGTGTTAGGGTTAGGGCTCATGTTAGGCCTAGGACTAGTGGTAGTGGTAGGGGTTGGCCGAGGGTTAGGGGTAGGTGTCACGGGAGGGCTCCGAGTAGTCCTAGGACTCGGAACAGGTGTAGGGCTGGATTAGGGTGTGGTAAGGGTGGGTCCAGGGTGATTTCGTAGGACACGGGTTAGTGTTCTGGCTATTGGTAGGCAAGGTGTACTGGTCGGAGACGGGCAAGTGCTAGGCTTCGGACTAGAGTGAGCACTGGGCGTTGGAATAGGGCCCGAGCTAGGGCTAGTGGGAGCGGTAGGCGTAGCACTGGGGTAGGCATAGGGCAAGGGGTGGGTGTCGGGGTAAACCTCGGAGTAGGCTTTGGGCTAGAGGTTGGAGTTGTGTCTAGGAGTAGGCATGGGGGTGGGCCTATAAGTAGGGGGAGCTGTAGGGCCAGGGGTAGGGGTAGTACCAGAGGTAGTGCTAGGCGTAAGCCTAGGGCGAGGGGTAGTGCTCGGGGTAGGGTTAGGTGAAGGGCTAGTGGTTGGCAGAGGCCCACGGGCAGTGTTAGATTTAGGGCTCATGTTAGGCCTAGGACTAGTGGTTGTGGTAGGAGATGGCCGAGGGCTAGGGGTAACTGTCACGGGAGGGCTCCGGGTAGTCCTAGGACTCCGAACGGATGTAGGGCTGGATTAGGGTGTGGCTAATGGTGGGTCCACGGTGATTTCGTAGGACACGGGTTAGTGCTCTGGCTATCGGTAGGGCAAGGTGTACCGGTTGGCGACGGGCAAGTGCTAGGCTTCGGACTAGAGTGAGCACTGGGCGTTGGTCTAGGGCCCGAGGTAGGGCTAGTGGGAGCGGTAGGCGTAGCGCTATGGTAGGCAAAGAGCAAGGGGTGGGTGTCGGTGTAAACCTCGGAGTAGGCCCAGGACCAGGAGTGGGAGCTGTGGCTAGGGGTTGGGATGGGGGTGGGCCTATGGGTAGGGGGAGCTGTAGGGACAGGGGTAGGGGTAGGACCAGAGGTAGTGCTAGGCGTAGGCCTAGGGCGAGGGGTAGTGCTCGGGGTAACCTAACCCTAACCCTAACCCTAACCCTAACACTAATCCTAACCCTAACCCTAACCCTAACACCAACCCTAACACTAAACCTAACCCTAAAACTAACCCTAACCCTAACACCAACCCTAACCCTAAACCTAACCCTAACCCTAACACCAACCCTAACCCTAATCCTAACCCTAACCCTAACCCTAACACCAACCCTAACCCTAACCCTAACCCTAACACCAACCCTAACCCTAACCCTAACCCTAACCCTCACCCTATGCCTAACATGAACCCTAACCCTAACCCTAACCCTAACCCTAACACCAACCCTAACCCTAACCCTAACCCTAACCCTAACCCTAACCCTAACCCTAACCCTAACCCTATGCCTAACACGAACCCTAACCCTAAACCAAACCCTAACCCTAACACCAACCCTAACCCTAATCCTAACCCTAAACCTAACCCTAACCCTAACCCTAACACTAACCCTAACCCTAACCCTAACCCTAACACCAACCCTAACCCTAACCCTAACCCTAACCCTAACCCTATACCTAACACCAACCCTAACCCTAACCCTAACCCTAACCCTAACCGTAACCCTAACACTAACCCTAACCCTAAACCTAACACCAACCCTAACCCTAACCCTAACCCTAACCCTAACACCAACCCCAACCCTAACCCTAACCCTAAACCCTAATCCTAACCCTAACCCTAACCCTAACCCTAACCCTAACCCTAACCCTAACCCTAACAAGGGCAAGGTGTACTGGTCAGCGACGGGCAAGTTCTAGGCCTCGGACTAGAAGGAGCCATGGGCGTTGGTCTAGGGCCCGAGCTAGGGCTAGTGAGAGCGGTAGGCGTAGCGCTGGGGTAGGCATAGGGCAAGGGGTGGGTGTCGAGGTAAACCTCGGAGTAGGCCTAGGGCCAGGAGTGGGAGCTGTGGCTAGTGGTAGGGTTGGGGGTGGGCCTATGGGTAGGGGGAGCTGTAGGGCCAGGGGTAGTGGTAGGACCAGAGGTAGTGCTAGGCGTAGGCCTAGGGCGAGTGGTAGTGCTCGGGGTAGGGTTAGTTGAAGGGCTAGTGTTTGGCAGAGGCCCACGGGCAGTGTTAGGGTTAGGGATCATGTTAAGCCTAGGACTAGTGGTAGTGGTAGGGGTTGGCCGAGGACTAGGGGTAGGTGTCACGAAATGGCTCCGGGTAGTCCTAGGACTCCGAACGGATGTAGGGCTGATTAGGGTGTGGCTAATGGTGGGTCCAGGGTGATTTCGTAGGACACGGGTTAGTGCTCTGGCTATCGGTAGGGCAAGGTGTACCGGTTGGCGACGGGCAAGTGCTAGGCTTCGGACTAGTGTGAGCACTGGGCGTTGGTCTAGGGCCCGAGGTAGGGCTAGTGGGAGCTGTAGGCGTAGCGCTGGGGTAGGCAAAGGGCAAGGGGTGGGTGTCGGGGTAAACCTCGGAGTAGGCCTAGGACCAGGAGTGGGACCTGTGGCAAGGGGTAGGGATGGCGGTGGGCTTATGGGTAGGGGGAGCTGTAGGGACAGGGGTAGGGGTAGGACCAGAGGTAGTGCTAGGCGTAGGCCTAGGGCGAGGGGTAGTGCTCGGGGTAACCTAACCCTAACCCTAACCCTAACCCTAACACTAACCCTAACCCTAACCCTAAACCTAACACCAACCCTAAACCTAACCCTAAACCCTAATCCTAACCCTAACCCTAACCCTAACCCTAACCCTAACACCAACCCTAACCCTAACCCTAACCCTAAACCTAACACCAACCATAACCCTAACCCTAACCCTAACCCTAACCCTAACAACAACCCTAACCCTAACCCTAACCCTAAACCCTAACCCTAACCCTAACCCTAACCCTAACCCTAACCCTAACCCTAACCCTAACAAGGGCAACGTGTACTGGTCAGCAACGGGCAAGTTCTAGGCCTCGGACGAGAGGGAGCTATGGGCGTCGGTCTAGGGCTTGAGCTAGGGCTAGTGGGAGCGGTAGGCGTAGCGCTGGGGTAGGCATAGGGCAAGTGGTGGGTGTCGAGGTAAACCTCGGAGTAGGCCTAGTGCCAGGAGTGGGAGCTGTGGCTAAGGGTAGGGGTGTGGGTGGGCCTATGGGTAGGGGGAGCTGTAGGGCCAGGGGTAGGAGTAGGACCAGAGGTAGTTCCAGGCGTACGCCTAGGGCGAGGGGTAGTGCTCGGGGTAACCTAACCCTAACCCTAACCCTAACCCTAACCCTAACCCTAACCATAACCCTAACACCAACCCTAACCCTAACACTAACCCTAACCCTAACCCTAAACCTAACACCAAACCTAACCCTAATCCTAACCCTAACCCTAACCCTAACCCTAACCTTAACACCAACCCTAACCCTAACCCTAACCCTAACCCTAAACCTAACACCAACCATAACCGTAACCCTAACCCTAACCCTAACCCTAACACCAACCCGAACCCTAATCCTAACCCTTACCCTAACCCTAACCCTAACCC
>NW_027669259.1:15000-17500 GCF_964194185.1 Rhinolophus hipposideros | reverse complement strand
ACCCTAAACCTAACACCAACCCTAACCCTAACCCTAACACAAACCTCAAACCTAACCCTAATCTTAACCCTAACCCTAACCCTAACCCTAACACCAACCTCAACCCTAACCCTAACACTAACCCCTAACCCTAACCCTAACCCTAACCCTAACCCTAACCCTAACCTTACCCTAACACTAACACCAACCCTAACCCTAACACTAACCCTAACCCTAATTCTAACCCTAACCCTAACCATAACCCTAACCCTAACCCTAACCCTAATCCTAACACCAACCCTAACCCTAACCTAACCCCTAACCCTAACACTAACCCAAACCCTAACCCTAAACCTAACACCAACCCTAACCCTAACCCTAACCCTAACACCAACCCTAACCCTAACCCTAAGCCTAACCCCTAACCCTAAGCCTAACCCTAACACCAACCCTAACCTTAACCCGAAGCCTAACCCCTAACCCTAACCCTAACCCTAACCCTAACCTTAATACCAACCTCAACCCTAACCCTAAAACTAACCCATAACCCTAACCCTAACCCTAACCCTAACCCTAATCTAACCCTAATTCTAACACCAACCCTAACCCTAACCCTAACACTAACCCTAACCTAACCCCTAACTCTAACCCTAACCCTAAACCTAACACCAACCCTAACCCTAACCCTAACCCTAAACCTAACCCTAACACCAACCCTAACACTAACACTAATCCTAACCCCTAACCCTAACCCTAACCCTAACCCTAACCCTAACCCTAACCTAAACCTAACCCTAACCTTAACCCTAACCCTAACCCTAAACCTAACACCAACACTAACCCTAACTCTAACACCAACCTCAACCCTAACCCTAACCCTAACCTAACCCTAACCCTAACCCTAACCCTAACCCTAAACCTAACACAAACCCTAACCTAACCATAACCCTAACCCTAACCCTAACCCTAACCCTAATTCTAACCCTAACCCTAACCATAACCCTAATCCTAACACCAACCCTAACCCTAACCCTAACACTAACCCTAACCTAACACCTAACCCTAACCCTAAACCTAACACCAACCCTAACCCTAACCCTAACCCTAACACCAACCCTAACCCTAACCCTAACCCTAACCCTAACCCTAACCCTAACCTAACCCTAAACCTAACACCAACCCTAACCCTAACCCTAACAGTAACCCTAACCTAACCCCTAACCCTAACCCTAACCCTAACCCTAACACCAACCTGAACCCTAACCCTAACCCAAACCCTAACCGTAACCCTAACTCCAACCTCAACCCTAACCCTAACCCTTACCCCTAACCCTAACCCTAACCCTAACCCTAACCCTAACATAACCCTAACCCTAACACCAACCCTAACCCTAACCCTAACACTAACCCTAACCTAACCCCTAACCCTAACACTAATCCAAACCTTAACCCAAAACCTAACACCAACCCTAACCCTAACCCTAACCCTAACACCAACCCTAATCCTAACCCTAAGCCTAACACCTAACACTAACCATAACCCTAACCCTAACCTTCACACCAACCTCAACCCTAACCCTAAACCTAACCCCAAACCCTAACCCTAACCCTAACCCTAAACCTAACACCAACCCTAACCCTAACCCTAACCCTAAACCTAATTCTAACCCTAACCCTAACCATAACCCTAACCCTAACCCTAACCCTAACAACAACCCTCACCCTAACCCTAACACTTACCCTAACCTAACCCCTAACCCTAACCCTAACCCTAACCCTAACACCAACCCTAACCCTAACCCTAAGCCTAAACCCTAACCCTAACCCTAACCCTAACCCTAACCCTAACCTAACCCTAACTCTAACCTTAATTCTAAACCTAACCAAAATTCTAACCCTAACCCTAACCATAACCCTAACCCTAACCCTAATCCTAACACCAACCCTAACCCTAACCCTAACCCTAACCCTAACACCAACCCTAACCAGAACGCTAAGCCTAACCCCTAACCCTAACCCTAACCCTAACCCTAACCCTTACCCTACCTAACCCTAACCCTAACCCTAACCCTAATTCTAACCCTAACCCTAACCATAACCCTAATCCTAACACCAAACCTAACCCTAACCCTAACACTGACCCTAACCTAACACCAAACCCTAACCCTAAACCTGACACCAACCCTAACCCTAACCCTAACCCTAACACCAACCCTAACCCTAACCCTAAGCCTAACCCCTAAGCCTAACCCTAACCATAACCCTAACCCTAACCTTAACACCAACCTCAACCCTAACCCTAAACCTAACCCCTAACCCTAACCCTAACCCTAACCCTAACCCTAACCTAACCCTAACCCTAACACCAACCCTAACCCTAACCCTAACAGTAACCCTAACCTAACCCCTAACCCTAACCCTAACCCTAACCCTAACACCAACCTGAACCCTAACCCTAACCCAAACCCTAACCGTAACCCTAACACCAACCTCAACCCTAACCATAACCCTTACCCCTAAC
>NW_027669260.1:0-14143 GCF_964194185.1 Rhinolophus hipposideros | reverse complement strand
ATTATCTAATAATATTTCATTTTGATTTTTAACAAGATAAGACATGAATATGCCTAAAAATGTTTTTTAATCAGGATAGTTTATAATAAGAGCATCTAATAATACCATGATTCTCTAACTATGCCTTGAAAGATATAGCGTTATTTGTTATTGCCTATCTTTGATATAACTTTAAAGCATAATGCATTTTTCAAATGACGTATGTCCATCATCACTTTATGTAAGCATACAATAAACACTTGTCCAGTGTTTTATAGTACAACATTATCATGAGAGTATATATTAAATACTGTATTAAGTGATAGAGAATAAAATTGCTGAGGTAGTTCCAGTGAAAGGGGATTCAGGAAAAGAAGGTGAAGGTTGAAATGTATTCCAGGAAATATAAGCAATATGAACAAAGGCAGAGAAGCAGTTAAGCTTGTGATTCAAGAGTGTGTAACTGGAAATATGCTGTATTTGTACAGGAAAAAAAACAACAGACCAGAAAATTTTCAATCGCTTCTCGGCCTTTTGGCTAAGATCAAGTGCAGAAAATTTTCCCACAGTATTGACTTAGGTGGACATTGCAAAACTTTTGTTCACATGCCATTAATTTGGGAGCTATAAGTGTTGTTAATACTTGGTTGCAGTTCATGTATTAAAATAGTACAGTAAGATAGTCTCTCAAATGTCACTTTCATGTGAAAGAAATACTTCTAAATTTTTTGATCCACACAAATTAACAAAAATGAAGTATGATTCATTCAGAGCACATTTGACCCATCTTGGAATCTCCACAGCTCCATTTTATAGAGTGCTCTTACATTCTAGTAGCAGGCATGTTGGCCCTTCCACTCTGACTAACTGGCTTTCCAGACCTCAAGGCCATGTTTAGGTGATGGTGAAAGCCGCAGACAGGGTCAATACTGTGGAGCTAAGGTGTAGATCAGAGGTTCCCAAACATTCTTGGTTCCAGTACCTTCAGTACCTTGGTTCCAGTAATTGTTTTCAGTGTATCCCAAGCCAAAATAAACGAGTAATGGTTCAGTTTTTTAAGTTGTTAGGTCCAAACAACTTAGTAAGTATTTATGTTCCAACAGCTTAGAAGCCACTTTAAAAAATAATACATATACTACACTGAAAGAAAAAAAGTTCCTATTTCATTCTTAACTAACCACAAATACTTACAAAGGAATGTGTGCACCTATTGAGCGCTACACAACTTCCCAAATCTCGGAATCAGAGTAACACTGCCACTGCCATTGCCTCTTCCACCTGCATTTTTTCACAGCAACCATGGAAAATACAGCTTCACAAAGGTATGACATCACTGAAATGAATGTAAGGCAATCTAATGTTGAAACTATGAACTACCTTAAGCTAGCAATTTGTATGGTGTCTGACAGATGTGAGGTATTAACTGTGTTTCCCACAGATAATATTGAAATGGTATGTGGTGTCCCAGGAAGCCTCAGTACACAGTCTGGGAAGCATAGATTTAGGTAAAGAAAATTAGGAGTTCAAAAATCCTGCAAGATTCAGATAATTGTGTGTGTGTGTGTGTGTGTGTGTGTGTGTGTGTGTGTGTGTGTGTTGGGAGGTGTATTGGTCAAACTGCAGTGGGTTAAGAAGTAAATAAGAAAGTGGTGATAGTGAGTGTAGACAACTCTTGAAAGTTCAAATGAGAAGGTGAGAAAGCAGAAACAAGTGAAAGCTGATGATAAAGGAGACCAAGGAAGTAACTGATGGAGCAAAGTCTTGGAAGAGGCAGAAGGCATGCACGCGTTTAGGGAGCTAACCTTAAACCATGGACATCACCTCCCTGAGAGCTGAGGAAAGAGATAAGGTTAGGCGAGGGATCAGAGAGATCCTGTAGGTAAATGTTAGAGGAACTAGTTAAAGGAGATAATTACGGGTATATTCAATTTTCTTGAAGAAACAGGAGGCAGGGTTGTCTGCTGAGAAAGAGAAGGTCAGGAAGTGTTGTGCAGTGGCCCAGAAGAGTGGACAAACCTGCTCCTCTTCCTGTATTTTCTGTCTTGACTGCACACCAACTAACCTGTCATGCAAGCTATTAACCAGGGAGTTGTCAGATTCATTTCTTGCTCTCATCTTCGCATATAATAACCCCTAAATTCTGATAATTTTGCCCAAAAAGATTTCTCAGATTTGTTCCTGGCCTCACCCACCCCATCACCTTACTAAATAATAGTAAAAATATTAAAACTAATAACAAGACTTCTATTGTGATTACTGTGTGACAGAGACTATTCTAAGCACTATACATCTATTAATGTATTTAATCTTCAAAACAATCCTTTGAAATAGAAACTATATTTTCCTTATTTAAATGTAAGGAAATCCAGGCACAGAGAAGAAACTCACTTGCCCAAGCTCAGATAGCTAGTAAGAGGTAAAGATGGAATTTGAACTGAAGATAGTTTGGCTGCAGAGTCTGTGCTCTTAACAACTCAATTGCACTGCTACACTCCCGAGAGGTGACAGGGCTTCATCAGGCTGACTCAGAAGTTGTGTGCCCCACACGTGTTCATGTACGAGTATTCATACCCTGAGCACAGACGATGCATGTTTCTGATTCAGTCGTGAATAATGAGTCCTTTATTCCCTTCAGAAACACGTGGAGTTTGGAAGTGTTACATATAGTTAAAGCCCATATTTTGATTCCATGTTTAATCAAACAACCCTCAAATAATTGGGTATCAACTGTAGCCTGCCTATATGAAAAGAATGTGCTGGTCAAGTCAATATAAGCATGTGAACTGACTGATGGTTCCAGTTCCGTTCTGGGTTATTTACTTAGTATACTGGATTACATTCGTTGGAACTACGAATTGGTAAGCATTCATGAGCTGGATCAACCCTTTAAGCTCTTTTAAACTAACAGGTTTATTTAAACAAAATGTATTTATACTTATTTATAACAAGTATCCCGATAGTACTAGAAAAACTTTCCATTTCTGCACGGTGACCCATTACTTCTAATTCACTTTTGGTCAAATAAGGATGAACGTGTTAAAACATTTAAGTAGTTAGTACCCATGTAGCTCAATTCAACTCAAAATTTGCAATTCCATAAAAGTACTAATTTTGGATAAATTAAGTATACTACTTTTCATGAGCCTAAAATTTTAATAAGTTGTTAAAAAAAAATCTTCCACAATAGTGAACTTCTTTGAATACACGATTCTCTTAAATCCTAAGAGAAAACAGCATTGCTATTTGATCATAATATAAAATCTGCGGTAAAAATTTCAGAGGGGAAGATTTTCTTTTGGGAATTAATGCTGCTTGCTCAAATCCTTTGCTATCATTATAGTAACAGTACATACTAACTTCTCTATGAATTTTTAAGAATTTTTCTGAAAATTCTATATATTATGGGTAGAACTATTAGACTAATACCCATTACACATTTACTTTTTAAAAACCAAAATATTAGATTTATATGCATAATACACACTTACTTTCAAACACCCTAATCTAACTGTTGTAAGTTTAGGACTATGTATAAGCTCTTGAATGGGAGTAGATCGATAGAAACCTAGAGATGAAAGTGAAAATAATCATTACCAGTGATGATTTGAAAAACCTGTTTACTTTTCAAGTAAATGATTACTTTGAAAAGAGTCATGCAATGAAATTGCTTTTCAAGTGTGTGTAAATAATTAAATAGCAGTGAAAATTCAAACAGAATTGAGATTAACTATGTATAACTTTTCCTCTTGATTTCAGTAAGAAAGAAATGGAATCCTAATAGAAACCAGAATCTTTGGTTCACATTTCCCCCCCTAATAATATAATTGTTGTATGAAAAAAGCATTTTTAATTATTTGTATTTTTATTTCAATAAAAAGCAAAATCTAATAGAAAATAGCATTCTTTCATATAAAAATAACACAATATAGATTTGGTCACATTACAGCAAACAATTGACAATGCTCTGAGATGTGTGACCTCTGATTTCAACTGATACGTAAATTTATAAATAAAATTATCACAATATCATATAAAATTATCACAATTTTGGTAAGTAAAATCTTAATTCTATTAAAAATAGAAAATATACCGTCATAGATAAAAGTTTTATAAAAATAAAAGCTCAAAGTCTTAATGATACATTGGTTTTATTAAGTCCAAAAAGAGATTTCTGAGTATTATAGTAAAATGGTAATCTGTATCATTAAATTATGATAGAACTTATATATGAAATGTTTTGATAAAAATTCAAAAGTCATAGCAATTGCTATGATATCACCTATTATAAAAAAATATGTGAACAGAACTATTATATGAAAGAGAAAAATGAAAATATTTTTAAGTTTACGTATTATTCCTCCAAGGTATGAAATGTTAAATGCTCATCAATAATGAAATGTTACAAAATCTGGAACATGAGTTTTTCTATATAATCAGAAATGCTTTGATAAAAATTAAAGACATATGATTCAAAAAGGAGTATTTTGTACTCCAATTTCATAAGAAAATGTTCAAGGTAAGCTTTAACTATGAATGTATATTCATGAGATTTATTTCTCTATTCTTCACAACAAGTTGAAGTGGAAATATTTTCTATGAATAGATTTTCCTTCTAGGATTTACATAAAACATTGTATGGCAACACATCAAAGGTTAATGTTGTATGATTAATACCTGTAATGTGTTCTTCCTACAATTGAATTTCCTTCTCTCCACTGAGCAGTCACATCAGTGGGCTCAAGTAAGCCTTCAAAAATATGCTCCCAGAGATACAAACCTGGTAAAAAAAAAAAAAAAAAAAGAAAAACATTTACTGTCTGATCTACTCAGATGTGTGGGATGAGTTTAAGTTCTGTTCTTTTATATCATTTGACTATGAAACCAGATTTTATTTCTCCTCTTTGGTCCCTTGGCAGGCAGTGCTACCAAGCAATAGCTCAAAACCATCAGCATGGCGGCTACTATATGAGATAGAACTCAGAGGTTGCCAGTATAATATGTGGGAAAATATGGGTTAATAATGTTACTCTAAATTTGAGAAAACTCTATCACTGGATATTTACTACCTATTTTATCCTGAAGTGTGTTACAGTACTATGTACCGTGTTTCCCCGGAAATAAGACCTAGCCGGACAATCAGCTCTAATGCGTCTTTTGGAGCAAAAATTAATGTAAGACCCTGTCTTATTTTACTATAATAAGGTCTTATTTCTGGGGAAACACGGTAAATTACAACAGTAAGTCCTTTACTGTAGTAAAGGGGCCATGAGTCAAGGAATGCAGTGGCCTCTAGAAACTGTAAAAGGCAAGGCAATGGATTCTCCTCTAAGCCTCCAAAAGGAATACAGCCCTCTGGATACATTTCAGACTTCTGCCTTCAGAAATCTAATATAATAAATTTGTGTTGTTTTAAGCCACTAAATTTTCAGGAATAGGCTATATCAGCTATAGGAAACTACAGATTATGTAGTTATAAATTATTTGTACCTGGAAATGGGATACTGACGTAACAAGTATTTAAAATTCAGGAAGTGGCTTTAGAATTAGGTAGTGGAAAAAGGCTGGAAGCATTTTGAGAGTATGATTTTTAAAAACCCTAGATTAGATTGTCTTGAACCAATTGTAGGTAGAAATTTAGACGCTAATGACTCAGCTAGTGAGAATTTGCAAAAAAGTTGGCAGCACAGCATTCTTAGAGAATAAGCAGACTGTAGAAATATGCATGTTAAAAGCGTTGCTGACGAAGGCTCAGGAAACGAGTTAACATGTTATTAGAAACTGGAGAAAAGAAGATTCTTATTATATAGTCAGGTACTACATAATGACGTTTCAGTCAACAGTGGACTGCATGTGATGGTGGTTCCACAAGATTATAATGGAGCTGAAAAATTCCTATGCCTAACCATGCAGTAGTCACAGTGCAACGTGTTACTCACGTGTTTGTGGTGATGCTGGTGTAAAGACACCTACTGTGCTCTTAGTCATATAACAGTGTAGCACAAACATTTACAGTAGTAGGCTATACCATCTAGGTTGTGTAATATACTCTACGATGTTCCCACAAGGACAAAATTGCCCAATGACACATTTTGTACAACGTATCCCTGCTGCTAAGCGTCACATTACTGTATAGCGGCAGAAAGCTTAGCTGAATTGTGTCCTACAATTATGTGGAAAGCAGAACTTGTGAACAATAAACTTGGATATTTAGCTGAAGAGATTTCCAAGCAAAGTGCTGAAGCTGTGGCCTGGTTTCTTCTTGCTGATTATAGTAAAACATGAGAGGAAAGAGAGATTGAGAGAAGAACTGTTAAGTAAAAAAGAACCAGTACTTGATGATTTGGGAAATTCTCGGCCTATTCAGATTGCAAAAAGGTGAAAATTTAGGAGATTCACTGTCAGGAAAGAATGCTCTGGAGAGAAGGCCAAGGATGTGACTGGATATCCTTAGGCCAGTGACTCAGAAAAATAAAAAGATCATACTATTTAGTTGCATAGAGAGCTCTCTGAAGGTATTCGATGTATAATTTTCCGATCTCCTTCAGTAATCTTAGCAGAAACCAGAAATAGAAATGGGATTATCCAGGAAAGATTGGTGGTAGAGCTCTTGTCTAATGCAGTGAATCCTTGTGACATACACAGAAGACCCACAAGGTTCTTGAGAATGTATACCAGCAGAAACACTGCCAGCTTGGCCTATAAGGGACTGAGAGAGGGTGAAATGAAAGAAGGCTGTTGGATTCCCTATCCCATCTGCAGGAAACAGGCTGATAAAACTGCTCTGAAAACACATGCTACCCTTCATGAAAAAGGAAAAGAATGACTCCAAGGGCAGAGCTGAAAGGCCAGAAGCAATGTTTTGAGCCACAGATTATTTCCAGCCCTTAAAACGTAATGGAGTTTGCCTGGTTGGATTTCAAAATTGCTTGGACCAGTGACTCAGTTTTACTTCCATTTTCTCCCTTTTAAATAGCAATGTTTATAACTGATATCCTATGACTGTGCTTGGGGAACAGGTTGATGAAAGTAGTGTTTGACAAAACTCATCTGGCCACTTTGTGCTTATAGGATTAAAAAGAGACAATCTGGAAATATGAAAACCTGTTAAGATGTATATTTAATTAAAAACTAGAATGGGGAAATGGTAATTTGAAAGAAGAAATTAATATTAGAGATGTTATAAAGAAAAAAAATTGTTAGAACTTGACAACTGGAGGCCTGGCTGGGTAACCTGAAATTTAGAGGTTGGTAGAAATCTTCAAGGATGCATTTTTGCATATAAGTGTAAATGAATTTATGAAACAACATGGGCCAGGCTTTATCTTCTTTTCGCTTTCCTCTCATCTGGTACTTTCTATCTATATCCCTCACTGAACATATAAATCCAACTCATGTTTAAAGGCCAAATAAAGCCCCTTCGAATTCACTAAATTCTTTCTGACTCTTCTAAGAATCGAGGGTTCCATTCTCTAACTGAGCATAATATATAACGTGGTATGCTAGACGTTCATGATACTCAGTGCAAAATGTTTTTGTGGGCAATCAAGTTTAATCAACTATATACTATGTCCCCTTCCCGGACACTGACAATGAATTTTGCTTACTTCAATGGTTCCCAAACTTGTTTGGCCATCAAGGACAGCAGCCACATCTTATACTGTGTATCAAGCATCCAATAAACATAGATTCATGAAATTTCAATTGACGTAGGTATTTAACTATATTGAGGTCTGCACACACTTTGTATATACAAATAAAGCTGTGCTCAGCTAAAGACCCACAATAGAATATGTGTGTGCATGTGTATTTACATAGATGTTGCTTAACAGAAAGGATAAATATTGAAAAAACTAAAAAAAAATGTATCATGATACCTTAACAAATGATGAAATAAACTATAAACGTATTAAAATGAATTGTTAAAAAAATAAAGTACATTAGACATGCTTTTTACATTTCTAAGCTCTACACAGTAACTTACCAATGGCCGCTTTGCCCCAGATTTGTACTCGGAAGTCTGCTTTCCCTTTTGTGGATTTATTTAATATTTGAAAGCTAGTTTTAAATCTGTGTTGTTGCTCATTTTTTTCATCTCCTTCCCAAGGGTTCCATTCTTCACTTCCCAAAGTAGATTGCTCTGTGTTTTAAAGAGAGTAACAGTGTTTATCAGTAAGGTAGATCTGGCGTTGTAGATAAATCCGAGCCATTTCAATTAGACGTTAGGGAGCTCTAATTTCAACCTAAGAGGTAAAGCAACTGAATTTTCAACTGAATTTAAACACACACGTTAAGAAAAAAAGGATATCAGAATCTAATTTTTATTAGTCCTTTACTCTGAAAGATCTCAGAGATAAAATGTTGACACAAAATTATCTTTCCCAAACAAAAACCTTCTAAAACAACTGGATAATATGTATCAAGTTACAAGTGTAACTTTCACATTTCTTTATCGATTGTATATATACACGTAACCTACACATAAAAACTTGACTTCAGAATGTAAAGTGTCCAACAGGTTTAGATACTATTGTGCTAAAATTCTGCAAAAAGGGAGAGATGAGTCTGAGACCGATCTTGGCACAGGTCAAAATACAGGACAGGGGTCCAGGATTTGGAGGTAAAGGGCCCTGGGTTTCCGAAATCATTGCATTTAGAGGAGGCTCTTTGTTGCGATATGGAAATAGATGTGTTTAAACCCAGTGGCATTTCCGCGACTCTGAGGCATTTTGTGAGAATGTCTCGGATACGTAAGACCAGTTTTAAAGGTGGGCGAGCCCGTCAGCTTTGGGGTAGGAAGCGGGGAGAGCGCGTGGGAGCCGGGCGAGGACCGCGGCAGGGCCGAGCGCGGGGCAGGGGCCAGGGAGCAGGCGGAGGGAAAGCGCGCCGGGGCCCGGGAGCGATACCGGCCACCACAGGGAGATTCCCGGACCCACAGCGAGACCCCGGCCGCACTGCTCGGCTCCGCCCGGCCCTGACCTCCCCGCCAATCCGAGCCGGGTCGCGCGGCCGCCAACCCGGGTCCTACCTCGGCCGCGCCTCTCCCGCACCGGGGCCGCCCCCTTCCGGAGGCTCCGCAGAGACGCGGCCGACGCCCGGCGGCGGCGCCCGAAAAAGACGTGGTATGCGGCGTAGAGGGAGAAGAGGCAGTAGAGGGCGATGAGAAACGAGCAGAGCCGTTTCCGCGTCAACCGCATCCCACTTAGGCTTCCCGTCAGGCCACCGCCACCAAAGAGCCGGGCCCGAGTAGAAGCCGCCCCAGCGCCGCGGCCCCGCCGGCGTCCGCTGCAGGCCGGGGTCCCGGCGGAGGGAGTGACCGGCACCCGCCCGGCTGGCGGCTCTTCCGCTCCGCCCAGGTTCCGCCCCCAGCTCTTCCGTCCCTCCCCACTCCAAGCCCAGCTCAGGCCCCGCCCCCAGAGCTCCCAAGCCCCTCCCATCCCTTCTCTGCCCCGCCCTATCGTCAGCCCCGCCCCGTCGGGGGCGCAGAGACCTGGCATGCCTCTGACTCTGGAATTGGCGTTGGAAGACCGCCCATACCCCGCTCTGCTCCCGGACTTTTGCGGTATAGCCACTGTCCCTGTCAACCCTGCATTCCTCCACGTATACATAAAGACTGCCGTTATCTGATGGGAAAGGAAAAATAAAACACCTCCCACCCGTGGTCCATGAAGGCACTAAGGCACAGATCATATCCATTTTTGTTTAACACGTAATCCCCAGAGTTTAATGTGGGGCCTGCTACATTGACAGATGAATGAATATAAATGTCCATTAAAAATAAGTAAGTCATGACAGTGGTAAACATTGTGAATGTGATTAATGCCCCTCAATGCAATGGTATACTTCGAAATGGTTAGAATGGCGAATTTATGAAATATATTTGTATGTATAGTCTGACAATTAAGTTCGAGAACAATGTTGCTAATCTTTTATGATATCAGAGGGATTATTCATTATGAATTTGTACCAACTGGATAGTTAACAACATTTACTATTTGGAAGTGATGAAAAGTCTGTGTGAAAAAGTTAGACGACCTGAACTTTTTGCCAACAATTCATGGCTCTTGCATCAGGACCAATGCATCAGCTCACACGGCACTGTTTGTAAGGGAGTTTTTAGCCAGTAAACAAATAACTGTATTGGAACACTCTCCCTGCTCACCTGATCCGGCCCCCAATGACTTCTTTCTTTACCCTAAAATAAAGGAAAAAGGAAGACATTTTGATGCCATTCAGGACATGAAGGGTAGGTAATATGACAACAATTCTGACAGCCATTCCAGAAGAGTTCCAAAGTTGCTTTGAAGGGTGAACTAGGTGTTCATAGCTTCTCAAGGGGAGTACTTAAAAGGTGACCATAGTGATATTCAACAATAAGGTATGTAACACTTTTTCTAGGATGAGTTCACGATCTTAATTGTCAGACCCTGTATAGTGGGGGTGCCAAAAAAATGTGTACAAACGGATGCTTTGGTTAATGTTGCTCAAGCAGGTAGTTCGCTGTATTCAGAAGTGTCTGGACAGTAATATAACCACTTTGAGCACCTCTTGTAATTGCAGAAGTCAAATGTGACTTGTATTCATCTTTTGTTATTGGTATATATTGAGCATTACAATTTTAATACAGTTTTCCTTTTTTAAAATGTGTATACATTTTTTGGCACTATATATACACATATATATCTTATGATAATAAAAATACTTTAAAAATTAAGTTTTATTGCTATGATGTGACTTGAAAGCACCCAGGTGTGCAGTATTTTGTCAAATAGAGGCTGTAAAATTGAATGTTGCCAATAAGCTTTCTATGTCAAGCCTTGTGAAACTGGAGTACAATTTTTTTGTCAGTTGTGTCTGTAATTGCTATTCAAGGTATCTGGTAGTCTTGACGGCCAGAAAGCTAGTGTGGCTTTCACACTAGCCTTTTCACACTGTACCTTGACTGATTCAACTCTCTACCCCAATGTAGAGTCCTCAATTTTTCTAGATAAAGTTTCCATCCCCTCCATTAGCACAAACTTATATTTCCTGAGTTTTATGCTCTTGGGGTCAGGTCTGTGTCTTCCAAAATGACATCATAGATAATTTGATAAGAATTTTATGACTTGACGGAAATTTAGGTCGAGATATTTGAGGTGACTTGACTATACTTTGTTGGTGGCTAAGCTGTGACTAGAATCCCTGTGTCTGTTTTCAGTTCTGTGTTCTTGCCCCTCAGATCATCCTGTTTTGGTTTTTTGCTTAACAATATCAGATACGAATAATGAACTCTGATCATATTTGGTGAAGTTTTCTTCTCTGTTTGCAAAAGGAAGAACTATTAATCATTAGGATTTGATATTGTTAAACCCTAATGCCTTCGGTTAGCTGCCTGAAAATAGTACACGTTTATTTTTAGAAGTCCACAGTACAAATTTCTTGTGCTACCTGGCCAAAATTCTCCCCTAACTTTATCAAGGTTTCAGTAATACTCAAGAAATGTATTAACGACTTAGAGAGATTTTCACAGCTTGGCCAGAAGTCTTTGCTTCAAACCCTTTGTAAGATACTTCTAGAAAGGGTTGGCTATGTAACAACTCATAAGTCATTAACTATAGCTATATTAAATTTAAAAGAATCATTCTCAATAAGACACGTTTTTCTTTTCTGTGTGACTATGATGGTTATGAAAATAAATGAAGCAACTACAGAAAGTTATTGACATTGGGAGATAGTAAGTAAATTGTAATATTTTCTTTAAACAATCAACCCAACAAATAAACAGCCGAAGAAACAAAACTAGAATATAATGGTTAGAGACAGCAGAATCATGAGGTGAAACTGAAGCTAGATGAGTAGATACAGATTCTGTGCAAGCATCACTTCTGTCAATCTTTCTCTCATTTATGCCCCCGCCCCCAGCAGCCTCTAAACTCCATGCACAATTTTATCACTGCTGTGACATTTCATTACAAATATTTTTTGTATTACATGTGATCCACCAGCTTTAATCAAAAGCTGTTTAGGATTATTATTTTTATATCCATAAATGCTACAGATATCTGTGGACTCTATTTCACTAGAAACCCTCCTGGTAGCCATCATCCTGGGAAATAGCCACAGATATTTAGAACCCGTTTGGCTCATCTCTAATATACCACTGACTTAATTTGTATGTGCTTTTTTTCTAATATCATCCACTTGGAAAAGGAGTCTGTCTACTTGAGGGCCCCAGGAGTGATGAAAATATGTTTCAACCTCTCTTAGTGCTGTTTAGTTAAACCTTTCTCTGTGTGTCGCTCATCTCATTTTTGTGCTTGCAAGAATGTAAACATTTGGTATACTCTCCCTCTTAATTTTGACTTTTCATCACAAGGTCTTGATGGCTTGTAATCCAACAGAATGGACACTTTATATTAATATTGCACATTTAATAGTCTAAGATTTACTTTTATTTTTATAAACTCTGCTATGTTTGTTTTATACCAGGGTTATTGCTAGCTACCTCAAATGGATTGGATAGCATTCCAACTTTTCTTAGGGCCTAGAAGAATTTATATAGCATACAAAACACTTAGTCCTTGACAGTTTGACTGCACTTTCCAGTAATATTTGTTGGCCCTAGAACTATTTTTGGAGGTAATCTTTAGTAACATTTCTTTGGTTTGTTTATGTTTGTAAAGAAATAGCTCTTGAGTCTGTTTTGGCAATTTAAGTTTTCCAAGAGAAAAATTTACTTGATTAGGATTCAAGAATGTTCAGACATCTCTCTTCTTTCATTCCTTTTTTTTGTTTTTTCTTTTATATTAGATTTTTCAGATTTTATTATTAATTTGATTATTTTATTATTTGTTTTTCCCTTCCCTTTCAACCATTTTTGATTTGTCAGTTCTGTTTTTCTATTTTGCACTTATTAGATTGTGTATTATTTTAATTATTTTCTTCCTATGCATAGGTTATCATTTAACCTCCACAACAACTCTGCAGAGTACATTAATCCCCCACTTTGCATTCGAGAAATCAGGCTTAAATTGTACAACCTGTGATGGCAACATTGAGATTTGAACCAGCTCTGTCTAACATCAGGGTTGAAATTGTTCTCATGACAACTTATTTGGTTAACAAATAATAGAGTTAATGGATATTAGTTAAAACACAAAACTTAAATATATATTTTGTTTCTGTATATATGTTCTGCATGGATTCTATAACATTATTCTACAATGATAATAACCGACAGGGATCACAAGTGCATTTCAACCTTGCCTTAAACAGAACCTGGCATTGGAGGTGGCCAATGATTCAGTGATCGTTAGTAATTTAAGAGAACCTGGAGGAGCAGAGGGGCTAGAACACTCTTTAGAAATGATGATGGTAGTTATGATAGATTTAAAATACTTATTATTGGTAGTATATGAATACTCTCCTTTAGAATGATAGCCGACTACAATCTCTAGAGCACGAGAACTCTTCCAGTCCTCCTTCCCCACTCTAGGTTTTATTTTATTTTTATTTAATGTTTAAGGTTATTATTTTTGAAAAATTAATTTTTATGAATATTATTTCTTAATAACATATTTGAATAGCAATATATTTTAAACATTTATTATTAATTTACATTTTTACTTACTATGGTTATAAATGTTTTGTAGTTGAAAAAATATATCATTTTTTGTATTTGAAAATATTTTTGTATATATGTATCTATTTTATATTTGAAAATATAAATATACATCACTGAAAACAACATATTTTCTTGTCCCTATGCTAATCAATTCTGGACCAAATCATACTTTCCTGATTTTCACTATCCAGTACTAGGCCCAGGCCAATCTAACTTAGCTACTTGGTCTAGGAAATAATTGCTCCTGGAGGTTAAGATTGTAAATAGCTTACTTATCAAAAACTTGCTTCAAGGTCCTAGTTTCACTGTGTTCATCTATCCAACATTATTATGTCATACATTTTATACAATCTCACCCAGTTCCCTGCCTTCCAAGACTCACTTTAAAATCGCCTAGCATTGCTCGCTTCGGCAGCACATATACTAAAATTGGACCGATACAGAGAAGATTAGCATGGCCCCTGCGCAAGGATGACACGCAAATTCGTGAAGCGTTCCATATTAAAAAAAAAAAAAAAAAATCGCCTAGCCCAGGCCCTAAAACCCTATACATACCTTGTCTTG
>NW_027669261.1:25000-29988 GCF_964194185.1 Rhinolophus hipposideros | reverse complement strand
CTAACCCTAACCCTAACCCTAACCCTAACCCCTAACCCTAACCCTAACCCTAACCCTAACCCTAACCTTAACCTAACCCTAACCCTAACAACAACCCTAACCCTAACCCTAACCCTAACCCTAATTCTAACCCTAACACTAACCCTAACCCTAAACCTAACCCTAACACCAACCCTAACCCTAACCCTAACCCTAACCCTAACCCTAACCCTAAACCTAACACCAACACTAACCCTAACCCTAACCCTAACCCTAATCCTAACACTAACCCTAACCCTAACCCTAACCCTAAAGCAAACCCTAACCCTAACCCTAAACCTAACACCAACCCTAACCCTAACCCTAACCCTAACCCTAATTCTAACCCTAACCCTAACCCTAACCCTAACCCTAACACCAACCCTAACCCTAACCCTATCACTCACCCTAAAATAACCCCTAACCCTAACCCTAACCCTAACCCTAACCCTAACACCAACCCTAACCCTAACCCTAACACTAACCCCTAACCCTAACCCTAATACTAACCCTAACCCTAACCCTAACCTAACCCTAATCCTAACACCAACCCTAACCCTAACCGTAACCATAACCCTAATTCTAACCCTGACACTAACCCTAACCCTAACCCTAACCTTAACACCAACCCTATCCCTAACCCTAACCTAACCCTAACACTAACCCTAACCCTAATCCCTAACCTTAACCCTAACCCTAACACCAACCCTAACACTAACCCTAACACTAACTCTAACCTAACCCCTAACCCTAACCCTAAACCTAACACCAACCCCAACCCTAACCCTAACCCTAACCCTAACACCAACCCTAACCCTAACCCTAACCTTAACCCCTAACCCTAACCCTAACCCTAACCTAACCCTAACCCTAACACCAACCCTAACCCTAACCCTAATACTAACCCTAACCCTAACCCTAACCATAACCCTAACCCTAACAACAACCCTAACCCTAACCCTATCCCTAAACCTAACACCAACCCTAACCCTAACTCTAACCCTAACCCTAATCCTAACCCTAACACCAACCCTAACCTTAACCCTAACCCTAAACCTAACCCTAACCCTCACCCTAACCCTAACCCTAACAAGGGCAAGGTGTACAGGTCAGCGACGGGCTAGTTCTAGGCCTCGGACTAGAGGGAGCCATGGGCGTTGGTCTAGGCCTGAGCTAGGGCTAGTGGGAGCAGTAGGCGAAGCGCTGGGGTAGGCATAGGGCAAGGGGTGGGTGTCGAGGTAAACCTCGGTGTAGGCCTAGGGCCAGGAGTGGGAGCTGTGGCTAGGGGTAGGGATGGGGTGGGCCTATGGGTAGGGGAGCTGTAGGGCCAGGGTAGAGGTAGGACCAGAGGTAGTGTTAGGCGTAGGCCTAGGGCGAGGGGTAGTGCACGGGGTAGGGTTAGGTGAAGGGCTAGTGGTTGGCAGAGGCCCACGGGCAGTGTTATGGTTAGGGCTCATGTTAGGCCTATGACTAGTGGTAGTGGTAGGGGTTGGCCGAGGGCTAGGGGTAGGAGTAACAGGAGGGCTCCGGGTAGTCCTTGGAATCGGAACGGGTGTAGGACTGGATTAGGGTGTTGTAAGTGTGGGTCCAGGATGATTTCGTAGAACACGGGTTAGTGCTCTGGCTAACGGTAGAGCAAGTTGTACTGGTCAGCGTCGGGCACGTGGTAGGCCTTGGACTAGAGGAAGCACTGGGCGTTGGTATAGGGCCTAAGCTAGATTTGTGCGAGCAGTAGGTGTAGCACTGGGGTAGGCACAGGGCAAGGAGTGGGTGTCGGGGTAAACCTCGGAGTAGGCTTTGGGCCAGGAGTAAGAGTTATGCCTAGGGGTAAGGATGGGGGTGGGCCTATGGTGAGGGGGAGCTGTAGGGCCAGGGGTAGGAGTAGGACCAGAGATAGTGCTAGGCGTAGGCCTAGGGTGAGGGGTAGTGCTCGGGGTAAACTAATCCTAACCCTAACCCTAACTCTAACCCTAACCCTAACCCTAACACTAACCCTAACACTAATCCCTAACCCTAACCCTAACCCTAAAACTAAACCTAACACAAACCCTAACCCTAACCCTAACCCTAACCCTAACCCTAACACCAACCCTAACCCTAACCCTAACCCTAACCCTAACACCAACCCTAATTCTAACCCTAACCCTAACCCTAACCCTAACCCTAACCCTAACCCTAACCTTAACCTAACCCTAAACCTAACACCAATCCTAACCCTAACCCTAACCCTAACCCTAATTCTAACCCTAACACTAACCCTAACCCTAAACCTAACCCTAACACCAACCCTAACCCTAACCCTAACCCTAACCCTAACCCTAAACCTAACACCAACACTAACCCTAACCCTAACCCTAACCCTAATCCTAACACTAACCCTAACCCTAACCCTAACCCTAAAGCAAACCCTAACCCTAACCCTAAACCTAACACCAACCCTAACCCTAACCCTAACCCTAACCCTAACCCTAACCCTAACCCTAACACTAACCCTAACCCTAATCCCTAACCCTAAACCTAACCCTAACACCAACCCTAACACTAACCCTAACACTAACCCTAACCTAACCCCTAACCCTAACCCTAACCCTAACCCTAAACCTAACACCAACCCCAAACCTAACCCTAACCCTAACCCTAACACCAACCCTAACCCTAACCCTAACCCCTAACCCTAATTCTAACCCTAACCCTAACCTAACCCTAACCCTAACACCAACCCTAACCCTAACCCTAATTCTAACCCTAACCCTAACCTTAACCCTAACCCTAACCCTAACACCAACCCTAACCCTAACCCTATCCCTAAACCTAACACCAACCCTAACACTAACTCTAACCCTAACCCTAACCCTAACCCTAACTTTAACCCTAACCCTAACCCTAACCTAACCCTAACCCTAACCCTAACACTAACCCTAACCCTAATACCTAACCCTAATCCCTAACCCTAACCCTAACCCTAACCCTAACCCTAAACCTAACACCAACCCTAACCCTAATCCTAACCCTAACCCTAATTCTAACCCTAACCCTAACCCTAACCCTAAGCCTAACCTAACCCCTAACCCTAACCCAAACCCTAACCCTAACCCTAACCCTAAACCTAACACCAACACCAACCCTAACCCTAACCCTAACCCTAACACCAACCCTAAACCTAACCCTAACCCCTAATCCTATCCCTAACACTAACCCTAACCCTAACCTTAAGCTAACCCTAACCCTAACACCAACCCTAACCCTAACCCTAACACTAACCTAACCCTAACGTAACCCTAACCGTAACACCAACCCTAACCCTAAACCTAACCCTAATTCTAACCCTAACCCTAACCATAACCCTAACCCTAACACCAACCCTAACCGTAACCCTAACCCTAACCCTAAACCTAACACCAACCCTAACCCTAACTCTAACCCTAACACTAACCCCTAACCCTAACCCTAATCCCTAACCCTAACCCTAACCCTAACCCTAACCCTAAACCTAACACCAACCCTAACCGTAACCCTAACCCTAACCCTAACACCAACCCTAACCCTAACCCTAACCCTAATTCTAACCCTAACCCTAACCCTAACCCTAACTCTAACCCTAACACTAACCCTAACCCTAACCCTGACCCTAACCCTAAACCTAACACCAACCCTAACCCTAACTCTAACCCTAACCCTAATCCTAACCCTAACACCAACCCTAACACTAACCCTAACACTAAACCCTAACCCTAACCCTAACCCTAACCTTAACCTAACCCTAACACCAACTCTAACCCTAACCCTAACCCTACCCCTAACCCTAACCCTAACCCTAACCCTAACCCTAACCCTAACACCAACCCTAACCCTAACCCTAACCCTAACCCTAACCCTAACCCTAACCCTAACACCAACCCTAACCCTAACCCTAACCCTAACCCTAACCCTAACCCCTAACCCTAACCCTAACCCTAACCCTAACCTTAACCTAACCCTAACCCTAACACCAACCCTAACCCTAACCCTAACCCTAAACCTAATTCTAACCCTAACACTAACCCTAACCCTAAACCTAACCCTAACACCAACCCTAACCCTAACCCTAACCCTAACCCTAACCCTAACCCTAAACCTAACACCAACACTAACCCTAACCCTAACCCTAACCCTAATCCTAACACTAACCCTAACCCTAACCCTAACCCTAACACCAACCCTAACCCTAACCCTAACCCTAACCCTAACCCCTAACCCTAACCCTAACCCTAACCCTAACCCTAACCTTAACCTAACCCTAACCCTAACACCAACCCTAACCCTAACCCTAACCCTAACCCTAATTCTAACCCTAACACTAACCCTAACCCTAAACCTAACCCTAACACCAACCCTAACCCTAACACTAACCCTAACCCTAACCCTAACCCTAAACCTAACACCAACACTAACCCTAACCCGAACCCTAACCCTAATCCTAACACTAACCCTAACCCTAACCCTAACCCTAAAGCAAACCCTAACCCTAACCCTAACCCTAACCCTAACCCTAAACCTAACACCAACCCCAAACCTAACCCTAACCCTAACCCTAACACCAACCCTAACCCTAACCCTAACCCTAACCCCTAACCCTAATTCTAACCCTAACCCTAACCCTAACCCTAACACCAACCCTAACCCTAACCCTATCACTCACCCTAAAATAACCCCTAACCCTAACCCTAACCCTAACCCTAACCCTAACACCAACCCTAACCCTAACCCTAACACTAACCCCTAACCCTAACCCTAATCCTAACCCTAACCCTAACCCTAACCTAACCCTAATCCTAACACCAACCCTAACCCTAACCGTAACCCTAACCCTAATTCTAACCCTGACACTAACCCTAACCCTAACCCTAACCTTAACACCAACCCTAACCCTAACCCTAACCCTAACCCTAACACTAACCCTAACCCTAATCCCTAACCTTAACCCTAACCCT
>NW_027669261.1:10000-15000 GCF_964194185.1 Rhinolophus hipposideros | reverse complement strand
TAACCCTAACCCTAACCCTAACCCTAACCCTAAACCTAACACCAACACTAACCCTAACCCTAACCCTAACCCTAATCCTAACACTAACCCTAACCCTAACCCTAACCCTAAAGGAAACCCTAACCCTAACCCTAAACCTAACACCAACCCTAACCCTAACCCTAACCCTAACCCTAACCCTAACCCTAACCCTAACCCTAACCCTAACACTAACCCTAACCCTAATCCCTAACCCTAAACCTAACCCTAACACCAACCCTAACACTAACCCTAACACTAACCCTAACCTAACCCCTAACCCTAACCCTAACCCTAACCCTAAACCTAACACCAACCCCAAACCTAACCCTAACCCTAACCCTAACACCAACCCTAACCCTAACCCTAACCCTTAACCCTAATTCTAACCCTAACCCTAACCTAACCCTAACCCTAACACCAACCCTAACCCTAACCCTAATTCTAACCCTAACCCTAACCTTAACCCTAACCCTAACCCTAACACCAACCCTAACCCTAACCCTATCCCTAAACCTAACACCAACCCTAACACTAACTCTAACCCTAACCCTAACCCTAACCCTAACTTTAACCCTAACCCTAACCCTAACCTAACCCTAACCCTAACCCTAACACTAACCCTAACCCTAATACCTAACCCTAATCCCTAACCCTAACCCTAACCCTAACCCTAACCCTAAACCTAACACCAACCCTAACCCTAATCCTAACCCTAACCCTAATTCTAACCCTAACCCTAACCCTAACCCTAAGCCTAACCTAACCCCTAACCCTAACCCAAACCCTAACCCTAACCCTAACCCTAAACCTAACACCAACCCCAACCCTAACCCTAACCCTAACCCTAACACCAACCCTAACCCTAACCCTAACCCCTAATCCTATCCCTAACACTAACCCTAACCCTAACCTTAAGCTAACCCTAACCCTAACACCAACCCTAACCCTAACCCTAACCCTAACCTAACCCTAACGTAACACTAACCGTAACACCAACCCTAACCCTAAACCTAACCCTAATTCTAACCCTAACCCTAACCATAACCCTAACCCTAACACCAAACCTAACCGTAACCCTAACCCTAACCCTAAACCTAACACCAACCCTAACCCTAACTCTAACCCTAACACTAACCCCTAACCCTAACCCTAATCCCTAACCCTAACCCTAACCCTAACCCTAACCCTAAACCTAACACCAACCCTAACCGTAACCCTAACCCTAACCCTAACCCTAACACCAACCCTAACCCTAACCCTAACCCTAATTCTAACCCTAACCCTAACCCTAACCCTAACTCTAACCCTAACACTAACCCTAACCCTAACCCTGACCCTAACCCTAAACCTAACACCAACCCTAACCCTAACTCTAACCCTAACCCTAATCCTAACCCTAACACCAACCCTAACACTAACCCTAACACTAAACCCTAACCCTAACCCTAACCCTAACCTTAACCTAACCCTAACACCAACTCTAACCCTAACCCTAACCCTAACCCTAACCCTAACCCTAACCCTAACCCTAACCCTAACCCTAACACCAACCCTAACCCTAACCCTAACCCTAACCCTAACCCTAACCCTAACCCTAACCCTAACACCAACCCTAACCCTAACCCTAACCCTAACCCTAACCCCTAACCCTAACCCTAACCCTAACCCTAACCCTAACCTTAACCTAACCCTAACCCTAACACCAACCCTAACCCTAACCCTAACCCTAAACCTAATTCTAACCCTAACACTAACCCTAACCCTAAACCTAACCCTAACACCAACCCTAACCCTAACCCTAACCCTAACCCTAAACCTAACACCAACACTAACCCTAACCCTAACCCTAACCCTAATCCTAACACTAACCCTAACCCTAACCCTAACCCTAACACCAACCCTAACCCTAACCCTAACCCTAACCCTAACCCCTAACCCTAACCCTAACCCTAACCCTAACCCTAACCCTAACCTTAACCTAACCCTAACCCTAACACCAACCCTAACCCTAACCCTAACCCTAACCCTAATTCTAACCCTAACACTAACCCTAACCCTAAACCTAACCCTAACACCAACCCTAACCCTAACACTAACCCTAACCCTAACCCTAACCCTAAACCTAACACCAACACTAACCCTAACCCGAACCCTAACCCTAATCCTAACACTAACCCTAACCCTAACCCTAACCCTAAAGCAAACCCTAACCCTAACCCTAACCCTAACCCTAACCCTAACCCTAAACCTAACACCAACCCCAAACCTAACCCTAACCCTAACCCTAACACCAACCCTAACCCTAACCCTAACCCTAACCCCTAACCCTAATTCTAACCCTAACCCTAACCTAACCCTAACCCTAACACCAACCCTAACCCTAACCCTAATTCTAACCCTAACCCTAACCTTAACCCTAACCCTAACCCTAACACCAACCCTAACACTAACCCTATCCCTAAACCTAACACCAACCCTAACACTAACTCTAACCCTAACCCTAACCCTAACCCTAACTTTAACCCTAACCCTAACCCTAACCTAACCCTAAAGCTAACCCTAACACTAACCCTAACCCTAATACCTAACCCTAATCCCTAACCCTAACCCTAACCCTAACCCTAAACCTAACACCAACCCTAACCCTAATCCTAACCCTAACCCTAATTCTAACCCTAACCCTAACCCTAACCCTAAGCCTAACCTAACCCCTAACCGTAACCCAAACCCTAACCCTAACCCTAAACCTAACACCAACCCCAACCCTAACCCTAACCCTAAACCTAACACCAACCCTAACCCTAACCGTAACCCCTAATCCTATCCCTAACCCTAACCCTAACCCTAACCTTAAGCTAACCCTAACCCTAACACCAACCCTAACCCTAACCCTAACCCTAACCTAACCCTAGCGTAACCCTAACCCTAACACCAACCCTAACCCTAAACCTAACCCTAATTCTAACCCTAACCCTAACCATAACCCTAACCCTAACACCAACCCTAACCGTAACCCTAACCCTAACCCTAAACCTAACACCAACCCTAACCCTAACTCTAACCCTAACACTAACCCCTAACCCTAACCCTAATCCCTAACCCTAACCCTAACCCTAACCCTAAACCTAACACCAACCCTAACTGTAACCCTAACCCTAACCCTAACCCTAACACCAACCCTAACCCTAACCCTAACCCTAATTCTAACCCTAACCCTAACCCTAACCCTAACTCTAACCCTAACACTAACCCTAACCCTAACCCTGACCCTAACCCTAAACCTAACACCAACCCTAACCCTAACTCTAACCCTAACCCTAATCCTAACCCTAACACCAACCCTAACCCTAACCCTAACCCTAACCCTAACCCTAACCCTAACCCTAACACCAACCCTAACCCTAACCCTAACCCTAACCCTAACCCTAACCCTAACCTTAACCCTAACCCTAACACCAACCCTAACCCTAACCCTAACACTAACCCTAACCCCTAACCCTAACCCTAACCCTAACCCTAACCCTAACCCTAACCTTAACCTAACCCTAACCCTAACAACAACCCTAACCCTAACCCTAACCCTAATTCTAACCCTAACACTAACCCTAACCCTAACCCTAACCCTAACACCAACCCTAACCCTAACCCTAACCCTAACCCTAACCCTAACCCTAAACCTAACACCAACACTAACCCTAACCCTAACCCTAACCCTAATCCTAACACTAACCCTAACCCTAACCCTAACCCTAAAGCAAACCCTAACCCTAAACCTAACACCAACCCTAACCCTAACCCTAACCCTAACCCTAATTCTAACCCTAACCCTAACCCTAACCCTAACCCTAACACCAACCCTAACCCTAACCCTATCACTCACCCTAAAATAACCCCTAACCCTAACCCTAACCCTAACCCTAACCCTAACACCAACCCTAACCCTAACCCTAACACTAACCCCTAACCCTAACCCTAATCCTAACCCTAACCCTAACCCTAACCCTAACCTAACCCTAATCCTAACACCAACCCTAACCCTAACCGTAACCCTAACCCTAATTCTAACCCTGACACTAACCCTAACCCTAACCCTAACCTTAACACCAACCCTAACCCTAACCCTAACCCTAACACTAACCCTAACCCTAATCCCTAACCTTAACCCTAACCCTAACACCAACCCTAACACTAACCCTAACACTAACTCTAACCTAACCCCTAACCCTAACCCTAAACCTAACACCAACCCCAACCCTAACCCTAACCCTAACCCTAAACCTAACACCAACACTAACCCTAACCCTAACCCTAACCCTAATCCTAACACTAACCCTAACCCTAACCCTAACCCTAAAGCAAACCCTAACCCTAACCCTAACCCTAACCCTAACCCTAAACCTAACACCAACCCCAAACCTAACCCTAACCCTAACCCTAACACCAACCCTAACCCTAACCCTAACCCTAACCCCTAACCCTAATTCTCACCCTAACCCTAACCTAACCCTAACCCTAACACCAACCCTAACCCTAACCCTAATTCTAACCCTAACCCTAACCTTAACCCTAACCCTAACCCTAACACCAACCCTAACACTAACCCTATCCCTAAACCTAACACCAACCCTAACACTAACTCTAACCCTAACCCTAACCCTAACCCTAACTTTAACCCTAACCCTAACCCTAACCTAACCCTAAAGCTAACCCTAACACTAACCCTAACCCTAATACCTAACCCTAATCCCTAACCCTAACCCTAACCCTAACCCTAAACCTAACACCAACCCTAACCCTAATCCTAACCCTAACCCTAATTCTAACCCTAACCCTAACCCTAACCCTAAGCCTAACCTAACCCCTAACCCTAACCCAAACCCTAACCCTAACCCTAAACCTAACACCAACCCCAACCCTAACCCTAACCCTAAACCTAACACCAACCCTAACCCTAACCCTAACCCCTAATCCTATCCCTA
>NW_027669261.1:0-5000 GCF_964194185.1 Rhinolophus hipposideros | reverse complement strand
CCCTAACCCTAACACCAACCCTAACCCTAACCCTAACCCTAACCCTAATTCTAACCCTAACACTAACCCTAACCCTAAACCTAACCCTAACACCAACCCTAACCCTAACCCTAACCCTAACCCTAACCCTAACCCTAAACCTAACACCAACACTAAATCTAACCCGAACCCTAACCCTAATCCTAACACTAACCCTAACCCTAACCCTAACCCTAAAGCAAACCCTAACCCTAATCCTAACCCTAACCCTAACCCTAACCCTAAACCTAACACCAACCCCAAACCTAACCCTAACCCTAACCCTAACACCAACCCTAACCCTAACCCTAACCCTAACCCCTAACCCTAATTCTAACCCTAACCCTAACCTAACCCTAACCCTAACACCAACCCTAACCCAACCCTAATTCTAACCCTAACCCTAACCTTAACCCTAACCCTAACCCTAACACCAACCCTAACACTAACCCTATCCCTAAACCTAACACCAACCCTAACACTAACTCTAACCCTAACCCTAACCCTAACCCTAACTTTAACCCTAACCCTAACCCTAACCTAACCCTAAAGCTAACCCTAACACTAACCCTAACCCTAATACCTAACCCTAATCCCTAACCCTAACCCTAACCCTAACCCTAAACCTAACACCAACCCTAACCCTAATCCTAACCCTAACCCTAATTCTAACCCTAACCCTAACCCTAACCCTAAGCCTAACCTAACCCCTAACCCTAACCCAAACCCTAACCCTACCCTAAACCTAACACCAACCCCAACCCTAACCCTAACCCTAAACCTAACACCAACCCTAACCCTAACCCTAACCCTAATCCTATCCCTAACCCTAACCCTAACCCTAACCTTAAGCTAACCCTAACCCTAACACCAACCCTAACCCCTAACCCTAACCCTAACCTAACCCTAGCGTAACCCTAACCCTAACACCAACCCTAACCCTAAACCTAACCCTAATTCTAACCCTAACCCTAACCATAACCCTTAACCCTAACACCAACCCCTAACCGGAACCCTAACCCTAACCCTAAACCTAACACCAACCCTAACCCTAACTCTAACCCTAACACTAACCCCTAACCCTAACCCTAATCCCTAACCCTAACCCTAACCCTAACCCTAAACCTAACACCAACCCTAACTGTAACCCTAACCCTAACCCTAACCCTAACACCAACCCTAACCCTAACCCTAACCCTAATTCTAACCCTAACCCTAACCCTAACCCTAACTCTAACCCTAACACTAACCCTAACCCTAACCCTGACCCTAACCCTAAACCTAACACCAACCCTAACCCTAACTCTAACCCTAACCCTAATCCTAACCCTAACACCAACCCTAACCCTAACCCTAACCTAACCCTAACCCTAACCCTAACACCAACCCTAACCCTAACCCCTAACCCTAACCCTAACCCTAACCCTAACCTTAACCCTAACCCTAACACCAACCCTAACCCTAACCCTAACCCTAACCCTAACCCCTAACCCTAACCCTAACCCTAACCCTAACCCTAACCCTAACCTTAACCTAACCCTAACCCTAACAACAACCCTAACCCTAACCCTAACCCTAACCCTAATTCTAACCCTAACACTAACCCTAACCCTAAACCTAACCCTAACACCAACCCTAACCTAACCCTAACCCCTAACCCTAACCCTAACCCTAACACCAACCCTAACCCTAACCCTAACCCTAACCCTAACCCTAACCCTAACCTTAACCCTAACCCTAACACCAACCCTAACCCTAACCCCTAACCCTAACCCTAACCCTAACCCTAACCCTAACCCTAACCTTAACCTAACCCTAACCCTAACAACAACCCTAACCCTAACCCTAACCCTAACCCTAATTCTAACCCTAACACTAACCCTAACCCTAAACCTAACCCTAACACCAACCCTAACCCTAACCCTAACCCTAACCCTAACCCTAACCCTAAACCTAACACCAACACTAACCCTAACCCTAACCCTAACCCTAATCCCAACACTAACCCTAACCCTAACCCTAACCCTAAAGCAAACCCTAACCCTAACCCTAAACCTAACACCAACCCTAACCCTAACCCTAACCCTAACCCTAATCTAACCCTAACCCTAACCCTAACCCTAACCCTAACACCAACCCTAACCCTAACCCTATCACTCACCCTAAAATAACCCCTAACCCTAACCCTAACCCTAACCCTAACCCCTAACACCAACCCTAACCCTAACCCTAACACTAACCCCTAACCCTAACCTAATCCTAACCTAACCCTAACCCTAACCCTAACCTAACCTAACCCTAATCCTAACACCAACCCTAACCCTAACCGTAACCCTAACCCTAATTCTAACCCTGACACTAACCCTACCCTAACCCTAACCTTAACACCAACCCTAACCCTAACCATAACCCTAACCCTATCACTAACCCTAACCCTAATCCCTAACCTTAACCCTAACCCTAACACCAACCCTAACACTAACCCTAACACTAACTCTAACCTAACCCCTAACCCTAACCCTAAACCTAACACCAACCCCAACCCTAACCCTAACCCTAACCCTAAACCTAACACCAACACTAACCCTAACCCTAACCCTAACCCTAATCCTAACACTAACCCTAACCCTAAACCTAACCCTAAAGCAAACCCTAACCCTAACCCTAACCCTAACCCTAACCCTAAACCTAACACCAACCCCAAACCTAACCCTAACCCTAACCCTAACACCAACCTAACCCTAACCCTAACCCTAACCCCTAACCCTAATTCTAACCCTAACCCTAACCTAACCCTAACCCTAACACCAACCCTAACCCTAACCCTAATTCTAACCCTAACCCTAACCTTAACCCTAACCATAACCCTAACACCAACCCTAACACTAACCCTATCCCTAAACCTAACACCAACCCTAAACACTAACTCTAACCCTAACCCTAACCCTAACCCTAACTTTAACCCTAACCCTAACCCTAACCTAACCCTAAAGCTAACCCTAACACTAACCCTAACCCTAATACCTAACCCTAATCCCTAACCCTAACCCTAACCCTAACCCTAAACCTAACACCAACCCTAACCCTAATCCTAACCCTAACCCTAATTCTAACCCTAACCCTAACCCTAACCCTAAGCCTAACCTAACCCCTAACCCTAACCCAAACCCTAACCCTAACCCTAAACCTAACACCAACCCCAACCCTAACCCTAACCCTAAACCTAACACCAACCCTAACCCTAACCCTAACCCCTAATCCTATCCCTAACCCTAACCCTAACCCTAACCTTAAGCTAACCCTAACCCTAACACCAACCCTAACCCTAACCCTAACCCTAACCTAACCCTAGCGTAACCCTAACCCTAACACCAACCCTAACCCTAAACCTAACCCTAATTCTAACCCTAACCCTAACCATAACCCTAACCCTAACACCAACCCTAACCGTAACCCTAACCCTAACCCTAAACCTAACACCAACCCTAACCCTAACTCTAACCCTAACACTAACCCCTAACCCTAACCCTAATCCCTAACCCTAACCCTAACCCTAACCCTAAACCTAACACCAACCCTAACCGTAACCCTAACCCTAACCCTAACCCTAACACCAACCCTAACCCTAACCCTAACCCTAATTCTAACCCTAACCCTAACCCTAACCCTAACTCTAACCCTAACACTAACCCTAACCCTAACCCTGACCCTAACCCTAAACCTAACACCAACCCTAACCCTAACTCTAACCCTAACCCTAATCCTAACCCTAACACCAACCCTAACCCAACCCTAACCCTAACCCTAACCCTAACCCTAACCCTAACACCAACCCTAACCCTAACCCTAACCCTAACCCTAACCCTAACCCTAACCTTAACCCTAACCCTAACACCAACCCTAACCCTAACCCTAACCCTAACCCTAACCCCTAACCCTAACCCTAACCCTAACCCTAACCCTAACCCTAACCCTAACCTTAACCTAACCCTAACCCTAACAACCACCCTAACCCTAACCCTAACCCTAACCCTAATTCTAACCCTAACACTAACCCTAACCCTAAACCTAACCCTAACACCAACCCTAACCCTAACCCTAACCCTAACCCTAACCCTAAACCTAACACCAACACTAACCCTAACCCTAACCCTAACCCTAATCCTAACACTAACCCTAACCCTAACCCTAACCCTAAAGCAAACCCTAACCCTAACCCTAAACCTAACACCAACCCTAACCCTAACCCTAACCCTAACCCTAATTCTAACCCTAACCCTAACCGTAACCCTAATTCTAACACCAACCCTAACCCTAACCCTATCACTCACCCTAAAATAACCCCTAACCCTAACCCTAACCCTAACCCTAACCCTAACACCAACCCTAACCCTAACCCTAACACTAACCCCTAACCCTAACCCTAATCCTAACCCTAACCCTAACCCTAACCCTAACCTAACCCTAATCCTAACACCAACCCTAACCCTAACCGTAACCCTAACCCTAATTCTAACCCTGACACTAACCCTAACCCTAACCCTAACCTTAACACCAACCCTAACTCTAACCCTAACCCTAACCCTAACACTAACCCTAACCCTAATCCCTAACCTTAACCCTAACCCTAACACCAACCCTAACACTAACCCTAACACTAACTCTAACCTAACCCCTAACCCTAACCCTAAACCTAACACCAACCCCAACCCTAACCCTAACCCTAACCCTAACACCAACCCTAACCCTAACCCTAACCTTAACCCCTAACCCTAACCCTAACCCTAACCTAACCCTAACCCTAACACCAACCCTAACCCTAACCCTAATACTAACCCTAACCCTAACCCTAACCATAACCCTAACCCTAACAACAACCCTAACCCTAACCCTATCCCTAAACCTAACACCAACCCTAACCCTAACTCTAACCCTAACCCTAATCCTAACCCTAACACCAACCCTAACCTTAACCCTAACCC
>NW_027669262.1:12500-15000 GCF_964194185.1 Rhinolophus hipposideros | reverse complement strand
AAACCTCGGAGTAGGCTTTGGGCCAGGAGTAAGAGTTGTGCCTAGGGGTAAGGATGGGGGTGGGCCTATGGTTAGGGGGAGCTGTAGGGCCAGGGGTAGGAGTAGGACCAGAGATAGTGCTAGGCGTAGGCCTAGGGTGAGGGGTAGTGCTCGGGGTAACCTAACCCTAACCCTAACCCAACTCTAACCCTAACCCTAAACCTAACACTAACCCTAACCCTAATTCTAAACCTAACCCAACCCTAACCCTAACCCTAACACTAACCCTAACCCTAACCCTAACCCTAATCCCTAACCCTAACCCTAACCCTAACCCTAAACCTAACACCAACCCTAACCCTAATCCTAACCCTAACCCTAATTCTAACCCTAACCCTAACCCTAACCCTAACCCTAACCCTAACCTAACCCCTAACCCTAACCCAAACCCTAACCCTAACCCTAAACCTAACACCAACCCTAACCCTAACCCTAACCCCTAATCCTATCCCTAACCCTAACCCTAACCCTAACCTTAACCTAACCCTAACCCTAACACCAACCCTAACACTAACCCTAAACCTACCCTAACCCTAACCCTAACCCTAACACCAACCCTAAACGTAAACCTAACCCTAACCCTAATCCTAACACTAAATCTAACCCTAACCCTAACCCTAACCCTAAACCTAACCCTAACCCTAACCCTAAACCTAACACCAACACTAACCCTAACCCTAAACCTAACCCTAATTCTAACCCTAACCCTAACCCTAACCCTAACCCTAACCCCTAACCCTAACCCTAACCCTAACCCTACCCCTAACACCAACCCTAACCCTAACCCTAAAACTAACCCCTAACCCTAACCCTAACCCTAACCCTAACCCTAACGTAACCCTAACCCTAACACCAACCCTAAACCTAACCCTAACCCTAACCCTAATCCTAACACTAAACCTAACCCTAACCCTAACCCTAACCCTAAACCTAACCCTAACCCTAACCCTAAACCTAACACCAACCCTAACCCTAACCCTAAACCTAACCCTAATTCTAACCCTAACCCTAACCCTAACCCTAACCCTAACACCAACCCTAACCCTAACCCTAACACTAACCCTAACCTAACCCGTAATCCTAACCCTAAACCTAACCCTAACCCTAACACCAACCCTAACCCTAACCCTAACCCCTAAACCTAACCCTAATCCTAACCCTAACCCTAACCCTAACCCTAACCTAACCCTAACCCTAACACCAACCCTAACCCTAACCCTAACCCTAACCCTAATTCTAAACCTAACCCTAACCCTAACCCTAACCCTAACCTTAACACCAACCCTAACCCTAACCCTGACCCTAACCCGAACCCTAACACTAACCCTAACCCTAATCCCTAAGCCTAACCCTAACCCTAACCCTAACACCAACCCTAACACTAACCCTAACACTAACCCTAACCTAACCCCTAACCCTAACCCTAACCCTAACCATAAACCTAACACCAACCCTAACCCTAACCCTAACACTAACCCTAAACCTAACACCAACCCTAACCCTAACCCTAACCCTAACCCTAAACCTAACCCTATTTCTAACCCTAACCCTAACCCTAAACCTAACCCTAACCCTAACCCTAAACCTAACACCAACCCTAACCCTAACCCTAACCCTAACCCTAATTCTAATCCTAACCCTAACCCTAACCCTAACCCTAACCCTAACCCTAACCCTAACACCAACCCTAACCCTAACCCTAACACTAACCCTAACCTAACCCCTAACCCTAACCCTAATCCTAACCCTAACCGTAACCCTAACCCTAACCCTAACCCTAACACCAACCCTAACACTAACCCTAACCCTAACACCAACCTTAACCCTAACCCTAAACCTAACCCCTAACCCTAACCCTAACCCTAACCCTAACCTTAACCTAACCCTAACCCTAACACCAACCCTAACCCTAACCCTAACCCTAACCCTAATCCTAACCCTAACACCAACCCTAACGCTAACCCTAACCCTAATCCTAACCCTAACACCAACCCTAACCCTAACCCTAACCCTAAACCTAACACCAACCCTAACCCTAACTCTAACCCTAACCCTAATCCTAACCCTAACACCAACCCTAACGCTAACCCTAACCCTAAACCTAAACCCTAACCCTAACCCTAACCCTAACCCTCACCCTAACCCTAACCCTAACAAGGCAAGGTGTACTGGTCAGCGACGGGCTAGTTCTAGGCCTCGGACTAGAGGGAGCGATGGGCGTTGGTCTAGGCCTGAGCTAGGGCTAGGGGGAGCGGTAGGCGAAGCGCTGGGGTAGGCATAGGGCAAGGGGTGTGTGTCGAGGTAAACCTCGGTGTAGGCCTAGGGCCAGGAGTGGGAGCTGTGGCTAGGGGTAGGGATGGGGTGGGCCTATGGGTAGGGGGAGCTGTAGGGCCAGGGGTAGAGGTAGGACCAGAGGTAGTGTTAGGCGTAGGCCTAGGGCGAGGGGTAGTGCTCGGGGTAG
>NW_027669262.1:5000-7500 GCF_964194185.1 Rhinolophus hipposideros | reverse complement strand
TCGGGGTAACTAACCTAACCCTAACCCAACTCTAACCCTAACCCTAAACCTAACACTAACACTAACCCTAACCCTAATTCTAAACCTAACCCAACCCTAACCCTAACCCTAACACAAACCCTAACCCTAACCTAACCCTAATCCCTAACCCTAACCCCTAACCCTAACCCTAAACCTAACACCAACCCTAACCCTAATCCTAACCCTAACCTAATTCTAACCCTAACCTAACCCTAACCCTAACCCTAACCCTAACCTAACCCCTAACCTAACCCAAACCCTAACCCTAACCCTAAACCTAACACCAACCCTAACCCTAACCCTAACCCCTAATCCTATCCCTAACCCTAACCCTAACCCTAACCTTAACCTAACCCTAACCCTAACACCAACCTAACACTAACCCTAAAACCTACCCTAACCCTAACCCTAACCCTAACACCAACCCTAAACGTAAACCTAACCCTAACCCTAATCCTAACACTAAATCTAACCCTAACCCTAACCCTAACCCTAAACCTAACCCTAACCCTAACCCTAAACCTAACACCAACACTAACCCTAACCCTAAACCTAACCCTAATTCTAACCCTAACCCTAACCCTAACCCTACCCTAACCCCTAACCCTAACCCTAACCCTAACCCTACCCCTAACACCAACCCTAACCCTAACCCTAAAACTAACCCCTAACCCTAACCCTAACCCTAACCCTAACCCTAACGTAACCCTAACCCTAACACCAACCCTAAACCTAACCCTAACCCTAACCCTAATCCTAACACTAAACCTAACCCTAACCCTAACCCTAACCCTAAACCTAACCCTAACCCTAACCCTAAACCTAACACCAACCCTAACCCTAACCCTAAACCTAACCCTAATTCTAACCCTAACCCTAACCCTAACCCTAACCCTAACACCAACCCTAACCCTAACCCTAACACTAACCCTAACCTAACCCGTAATCCTAACCCTAAACCTAACCCTAACCCTAACACCAACCCTAACCCTAACCCTAACCCCTAAACCTAACCCTAATCCTAACCCTAACCCTAACCCTAACCCTAACCTAACCCTAACCCTAACACCAACCCTAACCCTAACCCTAACCCTAACCCTAATTCTAAACCTAACCCTAACCCTAACCCTAACCCTAACCTTAACACCAACCCTAACCCTAACCCTGACCCTAACCCGAACCCTAACACTAACCCTAACCCTAATCCCTAAGCCTAACCCTAACCCTAACCCTAACACCAACCCTAACACTAACCCTAACACTAACCCTAACCTAACCCCTAACCCTAACCCTAACCCTAACCATAAACCTAACACCAACCCTAACCCTAACCCTAACACTAACCCTAAACCTAACACCAACCCTAACCCTAACCCTAACCCTAACCCTAAACCTAACCCTATTTCTAACCCTAACCCTAACCCTAAACCTAACCCTAACCCTAACCCTAAACCTAACACCAACCCTAACCCTAACCCTAACCCTAACCCTAATTCTAATCCTAACCCTAACCCTAACCCTAACCCTAACCCTAACCCTAACCCTAACACCAACCCTAACCCTAACCCTAACACTAACCCTAACCTAACCCCTAACCCTAACCCTAATCCTAACCCTAACCGTAACCCTAACCCTAACCCCTAACCCTAACACCAACCCTAACACTAACCCTAACCCTAACACCAACCTTAACCCTAACCCTAAACCTAACCCCTAACCCTAACCCTAACCCTAACCCTAACCTTAACCTAACCCTAACCCTAACACCAACCCTAACCCTAACCCTAACCCTAACCCTAATCCTAACCCTAACACCAACCCTAACGCTAACCCTAACCCTAATCCTAACCCTAACACCAACCCTAACCCTAACCCTAACCCTAAACCTAACACCAACCCTAACCCTAACTCTAACCCTAACCCTAATCCTAACCCTAACACCAACCCTAACGCTAACCCTAACCCTAAACCTAAACCCTAACCCTAACCCTAACCCTAACCCTCACCCTAACCCTAACCCTAACAAGGCAAGGTGTACTGGTCAGCGACGGGCTAGTTCTAGGCCTCGGACTAGAGGGAGCGATGGGCGTTGGTCTAGGCCTGAGCTAGGGCTAGGGGGAGCGGTAGGCGAAGCGCTGGGGTAGGCATAGGGCAAGGGGTGTGTGTCGAGGTAAACCTCGGTGTAGGCCTAGGGCCAGGAGTGGGAGCTGTGGCTAGGGGTAGGGATGGGGTGGGCCTATGGGTAGGGGGAGCTGTAGGGCCAGGGGTAGAGGTAGGACCAGAGGTAGTGTTAGGCGTAGGCCTAGGGCGAGGGGTAGTGCTCGGGGTAGGGTTAGGTGAAGGGCTAGTGGTTGGCAGAGGCCCACGGGCAGTGTTATGGTTAGGGCTCATGTTAGGCCTAGGACTAGTGGTAGTGGTAGGGGTTGGCCGAGGGCTAGGGGTAGGTGTCACAGGAGGGCTCCGGGTAGTCCTTGGACTC
>NW_027669264.1:0-2500 GCF_964194185.1 Rhinolophus hipposideros | reverse complement strand
ACCCTAACCCTATGCCTAACACAAAATCTAACCCTAACCCTAACCCTAACCCTAACACCAACCCTAACCCTAACCCAAACCTAAACCTAACAGTAACCCTAACCGTAACCCAAACCATAACCCTAACACCAACCCTAACCCTAATCCTAACCCTAACCCTAACACCAACCCTAACCCTAACCCTAACCCTAACTCTAACCCTAACCCTAACCCTAACACCAACCCTAACCCTAAACTTAACCCTAACCCTAACACCAACCCTAAACCTAATCCTAACCCTAACCCTAACCCTAACCCTAACCCTAACCCTAACACCAACCCTAACACTAACCCTAACCCTAACACCAACCCTAACCCTTATCCTAACCCTAACCCTAACCCTAACACCAACCCTAACCCTTATCCTAACCCTAACCCTAACCCTAACACCAACCCTAACCCTAACCCTAACCCTAACCCTAACACCAACCCTAACCCTAACCCTAACCCTAACCCTAACCCTAACCCTAACCCTAACCCTAACACCAACCCTAACCCTAACCCTAACCCTAACCCTAACCCTATACCTAACACCAACCCTAACCCTAACCCTAACCCTAACCCTAACTCCAACCCTAACCCTAACCCTAACCCTAACACCAACCCTAACCCTAATCCTAACCCTAACCCTAACCCTAACCCTAAACCTAACACCAACCCTAACCCTAACCCTAACCCTAACCCTAACCCTAACACCAACCCTAAACCTAACCCTAACCCTAAACCCTAATCCTAACCCTAACCCTAACCCTAACCCTAACCCTAACCCTAACCCTAAACCCTACTCCTAACCCTAACCCTAACCCTAACCCTAACCCTAACCCTAACAAGGGCAAGGTGTACTGGTCAGCGACGGGCAAGTTCTAGGCCTCGGACTAGAAGGAGCCATGGGCGTTGGTCTCGGGCCCGAGCTAGGGCTAGTGAGAGCGGTAGGCGTAGCCCTGGGGTAGGCATAGGGCAAGAAGTGGGTGTCGAGGTAAACCTCGGAGTAGGCCTAGGGCCAGGAGTGGGAGCTGTGGCTAGTGGTAGGGTTGGGGGTGGGCCTATGGGTAGGGGGAGCTGTAGGGCCAGGGGTAGTGGTAGGACCAGAGGTAGTGCTAGGCGTAGGCCTAGGGCGAGGGGTAGTGCTCGGGGTAGGGTTAGTTGAAGGGCTAGTGTTTGGCAGAGGCCCACGGGCAGTGTTAGGGTTAGGGCTCATGTTAAGCCTAGGACTAGTGGTAGTGGTAGGGGTGGGCCGAGGACTAGGGGTAGGTGTCACGAAATGGCTCCGGGTAGTCCTAGGACTCCGAACGGATGTAGGGCTGGATTAGGGTGTGGCTAATGGTGGGTCCAGGGTGATTTCGTAGGACACTAGTTAGTGCTCTGGCTATCGGTAGGGCAAGGTGTACCGGTTGGCGACGGGCATGTGCTAGGCTTCGGACTAGAGTGAGCACTGGGCGTTGGTCTAGGGCCCGAGGTAGGGCTAGTGGGAGCGGTAGGCGTAGCGCTGGGGTAGGCCAAGGGCAAGGGGTGGGTGTCTGGGTAAACCTCGGAGTAGGCCTAGGTCCAGGAGTGGGAGCTGTGGCTAGGGGTAGGGATGGGGGTGGGTCTATGGGTAGGGGGAGCTGTAGGGACAGGGGTAGGGGTTAGGACCAGAGGTAGTGCTAGGCGTAGGCCTAGGGCGAGGGGTAGTGCTCGGGGTAACCTAACCCTAACCCTAACCCTAACCCTAACACCAACACTAACCCTAACCCTAACCCTAACCCTAACACCAACCCTAACCCTAATCCTAACTCTAACCCTATCCCTAACCCTAACACTAACCCTAAACCTAGCCCTAACCCTAACACCAACCCTAACCCTAACACTAACCCTAAACCTAACCCTATACCTAACACCAACCCTAACCCTAACCCTAACCCTAACCCTAACACCAACCCTAACCCTAACCCTATCCCTAACCCTAACCCTAACACCAACCCTAACCCTAATCCTAACCCTAACCCTAACCCTAACCCTAACCCTAACACCAACCCTAACCCTAACCCTAACCCTAACCCTAAACCTAACACCAACCCTAACCCTAAACCTAACCCTAACCATAACACCAAACCTAACCCTAACCCTAACCCTAAACCCTAATCCTAACCCTAACACTAACCCTAACCCTAACACTAACCCTAACCCTAACCCTAACCCTAACCCCAACCGTAACCCTCACACTAACCCTAACCCTAACCCTATACCTAACACCAACCCTAACCCTAACCCTAACCCTAACCCTAACACCAACCCTAACCCTAACCCTAAACCTAACACCAACCCTAACCCTAATCCTAACCCTAACCCTAACCCTAAACCTAACACCAACCCTAACCGTAACCCTAACCCTAACCCTAACCCTAACCCTAAACCTAACACCAACCCTAACCCTAACCCTAACCCTAACACCAACACTAACCCTAACCCTAACCCTAACCCT